>NC_133343.1:30802293-31017500 GCF_030506205.2 Paramisgurnus dabryanus | reverse complement strand
ACTGAGAGTTTATGTGGACGAGAGAGAAACATAACCTTTACACCTGTAATATTTAAATCTCTTTAAGTCTCTTTTGTCCACTTTTGACCACTTCTGTCGTGATTACTTTGAGAGGAAATTTCTGAAATAAGATCGCGCAACTTTCACACGCTTGCAAAATGAAACTACGCGGAAATCAGCCGCTTTAATTTTATCAATGAAAGGCTAAAAATATGGACAGTACACCATATGTAGATTATTAATGAAGGGTCAACAAGCTCTCTGACTAAATATAAAAACATCTTAAACTGTGTTTCTGAAGATAAACAGAGGTATTACGAGTTTGGAACAACATGAATCCTTAATGACATTATTTTCATTTTTGGGTGAACTATCCCTTGAAAAGATTTATCGAACAAAGAACTGAAATATCGCCTAATACATCGGCACTGCAGTATATATGTGTTTATCGCTAATAGTGATTAAAAAATGCTAAACTCTTAACATAAGGTTTTGCTTTTAAGTTACAATGATTAAAGTGTTTGATCTCTTTCTAGGAACACTCCCCACAGCTGTCACTCACGATCCCATCCAGCCAACCCAAACTCTAAGTGCTCCTTCTCAGCCTTCATACATGCATACTGCCCACCTGCCTTCCGCTTCTGCCCCAGCCTCCGCCACCAACAGCCAGCAGCAGCAGCAGGAGCTCCAGGCCAAAATCCTCAGCATCTTCAACAGCGGCGCAGGCTCTGCTTCAGCTGCCAGCTCGGCCCCGGTGTCCCAACCGCAGGGTTACACTTCCTCCCTCGGCCCTCAGAACACAGGGATCCAGTCGTCTCTGTCTATGGGAGGCATGCCTAAAATCTCTGCAGTACAGCCACCGAGCATGATGAGCGCTCGCCCTGCCCTGAGACCACCAGGCAGCCGTATGCCGGGTCCACCGAGGGCGACATCCGGCGCGGGCACCGGGATTAACTTCGATAACCCCAGTGTTCAGAAAGCCCTGGATACGCTAATTCAGAGCAACCCTATTAACCACTTAGTGGGCATGGGAGGAGTGGGTCAGTCGACCAGACCAGCCCCTCAAGGCATGGGCGCGGGGATGGATCAGGGCCCGTCACCCATTTCTCACTATTCACGTCATTACTGAAATCTCACAACAGATAAGTCGATGTTGTTCTGAAGTATCGTAAATTATTTTTTGTTGTGATAAGAAACCTTGATTTCAGTGAAGTCAGAGTTGAAGTCATAATTTCAGGTTTTACGGTTTGTTTGTTTTTCTCTTCCATGTCATGTTAGATAAAAAGGAGCATCATTCGTTGTGTTAGGCTGCATCTTGTAGACAGGAATATTTTTGTTGTTTTATAAAATCTGCGCAATGTATATAGATGCTAACTCCTGACTTAATAAACTCATTTTTAAATAAATACAATTTGTTGTCTCCTTTATTAAATGGACGTGATTCAGAGCACCATCTTGCAAACAGATCTACAAAATAAACTAGACCACAAATGTAAACTACTTGAATAGTTTTAGGACAGCTGTGGTGAACTTTTTTTGATCCACTTCAAATGTTGACTTGCATTGACTAGTATTAGTATTTTATTTAAGCCGTGTTGTTTTCAAATTTTTTAAAGGGGCCATGTCACAAGACTTAAAGATGTAAAATAAATCTTCGTGTCCCTGTAGTACGAATGTAAAGTTTGAGCTCAAAATATCATAGAGATAATTTATTAAAACATTAAAATTGCCACTTTGTAGGTGTTAGCTGTTTTGGGTGTGTCCTTTAAAATGCAAATGAGCTAAATGGCAGTGCCATGGTTGGATAGTGCAGATTAAGGGGGTTGTATTATTATAATCAGATCCCCTTCTGACATCACAAGGGGAGCAACATTTCAAATATGATCTTTTTCAGATTTTCTAGATTAATAGAAACCCTGTGGACCCAATTATAGCACTTAAACATGGAAAAAGTCAGATTTTCATGATATGTCCCCGTCTACACTAAAATCAAAATGCAGATCGGTCCTGTGAAAAAACAGCACTTTACATTAAATGGCATTGAAATGAAAACTTGATTGAGTAATCTGTAATAAAATGGTTTTAGTTTATTGCATTTTGTGCTGACAAATCTATAAAATGGAATGAGAGTTCTGCAGAAGCCATAGAGATAAAGCATTTGAAGATAAATCTACATTATTTTCTTTATGTACCATGAAACACAATAGATAATACTCATTATTTATCTTTTCTTTTCAAAATATCAAACTTACACGGACACAAAAAATAAACACCTCAATACTATTTCTGCTATATTTACAGGACACCCGGTCCTTTCCTGTGGTCCCAGATCTATTGCGTGTACATCATTGTACACGCATTCACACACACACAACACACAGAAACGCACTACATATGATCATATACATCAGAGAGGACAAAATAAACTCATTTCAAATGTGAATACAAAAGGTTTTCATTTCCAACAAATCAAAAACAAGCCTGAGGGTTTTTTTTGCATTTTGATCTACAATTAATTTTGCTTTCATTCGGAAAAATTCAAAACAACATGATTGCGTGGTACTGGATTTGTACAACAACTCTATAAACATGTTAATAAAGCAATAAGCCACATAAAGCCATCCCAGACTTCGGACAACTCTGGGCCGGATCTGTGTCGAAGTCAGAGGATCCGGTGCAGATTCGTCCTGGAGTCATCTGGGATACATAACAGTGTTTTTACCTGGCTGTTCAAGGGCAAGATATAAAAAGTAACTAATTTTTATTTTTTTTTAAATATAGTTTGTTAAACCAATAATAATTAAATAAGGTTTTCTTTATTTTAATTATTTTTAATTTCATTTTAAGAAAACTTGATTGAATCATGTTGAACTGGTGTACATAATTAAATTACGTAGATCAAACAATTTTTTTAAGAAAAATCATTTTAAGAAAATTTAATACAGTCATGTGCAACCAGAGATTTTTTTGTGTGTGACCAGCACATCAAATCAGAATTTAAAATTAAGATTTAAAATGTTTGTAAATTTTTTGCACCATAAATGTAAACATCGAAAACAATGTGTTCACTACATCGCAACACAAGTAAGCACTGTAATGCGGACTGTTACAACAAATATTTCTTTTGCAAACTTGCATTAAACATAATGCACATTTTCAGCTAATTAAATTCTGCAATAAATAACCAATAAACATCGCACTTTATAGATCTGTAAACATAGCTGCCAATCTGTGTGTTTAAGGCATGAGTACGAAACCGATATAAATAATAATGTTTTTACTTCAAAAGGCAGGAGACCCTCAAGCTTATTTTTAATTTATTAGAATGACACTAAAGACATTTCCAGATTAACATAAATATACTTTGGTAATCGGTTCATGTTTTTTTGTTTTTAGATAAATTAACACAATAAAAGCAAAATGGTCTCATTCTTGGCTAAACTAGTAAAAATCAACAATTTTAATCAATCAACATTCATTCACACTAAAGGCTCCAAAGAAACTTTACAGCAAGAACATCAAGCATCTTGTAAAAATAATGCATTTACAATGAAAAGAACTGGGGTGAACATAATACTGTGTATCACAAAACATTTATATATATATATATTTATATATAATTTATCTGTTTGTTCAGGATAATGTGCATGCGTTGAACAAGACAACAGATCTGGGTTCAGGCTCTATTTAAACAGCTTCACATGGATTTGCTTGAATTGAACATCTGGACCCCTAATAAGAGCTCAGCAACATAACTGAAGGTACGGTTTACATCTTCATGCACTGCAGTACTGTACTGTTTTTACCACGATTACTGGAATGTTTCGTGAAATAAATACAAGCCTTCATGTGATCACAGTTACAGGGCTACACCCTTAAAAACAAAGCTCTCTGAACCAAACAGGATTTTGCAGGTGGAGAACCGGTATAAAATAGTGCTTTAAAAAACTCACGGCAAAGGCCTTGGTAACAGACTCCAATGGACCTTAATGCTCAACCTTCTTAATAAGGAGTCTATTCTGGACTTAATTTTTTATAAAAAAAAAAAATGAAATTTTGTGGTTGTTTTGAGACCATGTTGGATGTTTTTTGAGCCCTTTTTGTTTGTTTTAAAGATGTGTCTGTTTGTAAGAGAATTTGATTTCTCTTCTTGCTACACACGATTCGGGTATTCATAACCATATAATGTTGACTAAAGGAAAGAGAAACACTGTCAGAGCCAAAGCCAGTTGTGGAAGCGCTTGTTTGTAATCTTTAATCAATATCGATACGATCAAATGTTTCATACTGTGATCACATTTCAATACAGTGCTCAGAGATGTGGAAAGATGCAGTGATGTCAGATGTGATGGAAATGATCACATCGATTCAGTGATTTGTATAAGAAATATATCTTTTCTTTTTTCTTTTACATCTACGTATATTCTTTTTGTCATTTTTAATAAATGAAACGCTAGAAATTCATGCCAAACAAACAGCATACACACTGACATTTGTACAGCATAATAAAATCAATATATTCAGGTAGTAATTTTACTGCAGAAAAACAAATCTATCCGGTCTGCAAACCCATCACAGTAACTTCCAAAGCTTCTAAATTCGTTGTACCAACCAGTGTTGGGGGTAACGGATTACAAGTAACACGCATTACGTGATATTACTACTTTTCTGAAGTAACGAGTAAAGTAACGCATTTCTTTATAAATGTACACATTAATATTTGAGTTAATTAATTCAAGTTTAGTTTAATTAATTCAATTTAAAAATAAAATATTGTACTGAATTAAACTGAACATATTAACGTAGAATTATACACTCTGTGTGCGGGAACAGTTTGAGTCAGAAACGCCAGAGCTTGACATTTTTGTGATCATAAAAAACTCCTGCAAGGCCTGAAAGAGATCAAGCCTCAGCCAAATAAGAAAAAGTAACGCAAAAGGAACTTACAAGTAATGTAAGCATTACTTTTCACGAAAAGTAACTAAGTAACGCAATTAGTTACTTTTTGGGGGAGTAACTTATTATTGTAATGCATTACTTTTGAAAGTAACTTTCCCGAACACTGGTACCAACCCTGCTCCTGTAGGACCCCTTTAACATTTTGGATGATGTTAACTTTACCATCAAGTGTGTTAGATTATAAAGGCATACAAAACGTGTTGGGATCCTTCAGGAACCAATGTTTTAAATGACTGCAGTACACACTTTTGCCACTAGAGGCATTAGCGCTGATGATCTGGAATGCTCAATTTTCTGACGCGATATTGTCACTACGAACGTGTAATTCTGTTTAAAGTGCATTTCTATCTCAGCCACCATAGAACAGATGTGACGCACACTTCTCTATCACACTGATGAACTACATGGCCCATGTACAAGACCGTTTTGAGAGAAGCAGACTCGTGGGCAAAAACAAAAAATGTCAATTTAAATACGCCGTGCGTACTAATATCCATCAAAATCAATATTGCACATAACCACTGAAAACAAAAAGTTCATACATCATTTTTGTACGATGTACGACAGGAATGAACAACCGCTCAGCTACAGCGATATTATATACAAAGCCGAAAAAAAAGAGATCAACTCGCGCTATTCTAACCAACATGATTTACAAGTACTAAACCACCACATGTAAAAACGATATATATACACACATCATCAGACATTATGAAAATAATTGTACAACAAATTCTCCAACATACATCATGCAAACAGGAGTAAAACGACACGCATCGCAAGTGAAGGTGTAAAAAACATCTCTGAACAAACTAACCATGGTTTGTTCTTGAAACAACACCGAAGGCTCAGTCTATGCAGGCAGTACTTTGTTGAAATGTTTTTCAATGCATGGTTCAGTGCGCTATAAGTCAACATCTTAAACTAAATATGAAAGCAATGAAACATGATAACGATGATTATGATGCTCATTTTGTTTTTGATTCAAGCGGCAGTACAGGTTAATTCTCGGCATTAACCCCTCCTCGTGTTAACTGTGTAAACGTATCTTTAAATATTAAATATCTTTCTCTCTGTACACACACAATCTAAGTCAAATCTATTAATACATAGCAGCGGCATTCATACCCTATGAGGTTTTCCCATATATATTTAAACATAAAATAACATCATCTGTTATTTCGTAAACTACTGTATATACTTTCTTACTAGTGATATAAGTTATATTTCTATAAATATTTAATATATATATATTTATATAGCTAATGGTATTCTGCTGTGAAACTGATGGAAAAAGATATAAATAGCTTGTATTTCTACAAAAATAAATAATGCAATGAATATACACGGCAAAAATTACTTTCTTACTTAGTACTTATGTCTTATTTTTTGTATAAAATATCTAAATATTCTTAAATCAAGATGCATTTTCTTGATGAGCAAACTTACTTAAGAAAATAAGTCTAGTTTTAGACAAAAATTTGAATTTAAGTGAAATTGCAGTTGTAGCCTAGTGGTTAGAGTGTCGGGCTTGTAACCCGAGTGTTGCCGGTTCGAGGCTCACGACCGGCGGGTTGCAACTGTGGTGCCCTTGAGCAAGGCACCTTAACCCTAATTGCTCCCCGGGCGCTGCAGGGATAGCTGCCCACTGCTCCGGGTGTTTGTGTGTTCACGACTTGCAGTGCGTGTGTTCACTATTCACTGGATGGGTTAAATGCAGAGGTCACATTCCAAGTATGGGTTACCATACATTGGCAAATACTCACTTCGCTTCGCTTCACTTGTGCTTAAAACAAGCAACAACAAAAAAAAGGAAAAAAAAAAATATATATATCTGCCAATTGGGTAAGAAAAAAAATCATAAAATGTTTACTTTTTTCATCAACACTTAATTCAAGAACCATTTTCTTAGCCTATTGGCTGATTTTTTAAAGCACAAATTCTCTTAAATTTAATTTTTTTGTCTAAAAACTAGATAATTTTGCTTGTGAAGAAAATTCATCTTGATTTAAGAATTTTTGGATATTTGTGCTGAAAACAAGACAAAAATAGAAGAAAGTCATTTTTGGCAGTGTATGAATTCCCAATTTTACAATATACCTGTGCAAAACTAGTTTACGGCCTAAACTCTATATTTATCTGGATTTCAGCCAAAATTAAGGCTACAGATGATTTTAAAGAACCAACTTAGCCAATGAAACATTTGATTTTCTCATTTGGCTGATGTTTTAAGCCCCGTGTCCACCTGAGCGTTTTTCCTGCGGACGGCGTACGTCTTCAAATGTTTCCAATGGAAGCGCCAGACTTTTAAATATGCCAGCAGCTCGTCATTTTTGTCCGTGCACCGAAAGTTTTCAACTTGGGGAAGAACGCTGTGGTCGTCAATATCACTTTTCACTCAGCTGCCCAATCACAGTAAGGGGGAGGGATGAATACAACACCAACCAATCAACCGCCGCATCATACAACGACTGATAAACAAAACAAAGTATCATAGCAATCAAAGCACTCGTTGGCATTTCAGTCGCGTATAAACGCTTTGGTGGACACGGGGCCTTACAGTAGGACTGCATAGAGTTTAAATTATGTATGTTATTCGATCCATTATCAAATCTTTAAAACTTTTGCATCATTCTTTCAAAAACAAGTAAGTCTATTGCTGCACTAAGTTTGTGTCAGAATTACCATTATTACTAAATTAGATTTTATTCTGTTCATGTCTTTTACTAGGATATCACGTGGGTTTTATGGGAGTTATCATAATATTGGTGTAGATGCATGTGCATCTTAATAACAACAGCAAAATACTACGACTCTTGAGTTTTTCACAAATCAATGGTAATTCTGACACAAAATCAACTCGGCATTGCAACAATCTACTTGTGTTTAAAGTGGATATGGCATCAGTAACATTTCACATTTTCATTTAAATGGCACAAGTGAAATCTAAATTTGGCAACACGATCACATTCTAGAATATTTATACGGTATAACTCCATCACGGACAATCTAATAGATTTGTATAGATTTAACCTAGATCTAGATACTTTATAGATAATAGATTTGTCTGTAAACGTAACAAACATAGACAATTTCTTTTTGCAAAACAGGAAAAAATGGCTAACTTACACATCACTTGTTTACTCATTCATGCAAACATGCGCAGACACACATTCAATAAATCGGACGACTCATTAAATCATTTGTTACACAGTGGCTGTCAGTGCAGGTTGAGTGCTTGTTGGGTAAGAGGAAGTTTGTTACCGTACCGTTCAGTACGATACTTCAATCCACCGTAAAGAGAAGCCTGTAGCCATTCAAAACACCATGACCCTGCGTTTCTTCACCAGAAGCTTCGGTTATTTCACAATAAAAATACTACATCGATATCTAATAATACCTTATACACTATTTACACGAATCCACTTCTGAGTGGTGCAGTAGTTTCTTTTCTTTCACTAATAACAGTGCTGTTAACACTGATAGACGGCCCTTCTTCAACGCTTTGCCGTCAGACAAAGAGGCGCACAGCCTTCCAGCCTCATTTTTGGCACATGTTGTGACTGTAGTTGGCAGGGAAATAGCTAGTCACTTAAAAACAAACAGGAACACGGAAAACGAGAAGGTTGATCAGACAAAACGCATGCAGATGGAAAGAAACTATGACATAGTGCATAGGAATATACCCATTTATAGTCAACATGAAATGGCATTCGCCAACCCGTTTCACTTCCGTAATGTGAAATCTTTCAAAGTGAAGCTATGCGAGAAGATTTGGGATTGAAAGTTGAAAAACTTGCTGGTTGGAGGAGAGGTTTGGAGGCATCAGCCGAAACTGAACGTTACATTAGAGGCCAAATACTTTTTGAAAAATTATGAAAAGATTAAGAAAGTAAATAGGGTCAATTATGATTTCATGTTGACTTTGTTTACATTTTTTTAAGTTAAAACTTCTGACAGGAATAATATTTTCAAAGGTTGTCAAAGCAGCAGGGCGGAGATCAGTCTCTATCTACCACAGCAAAAATGTTCTTCAACGCTCGTCTGTCAAAGTCTTAATCCATCTTCTTGACTGTTGCATGTTCTGTACCGCATCCTCCTCCTCAAAATAAATAATAAACAATGACTAAAACAATCAAGCTAAACCCACTCACCTCTCCTGATTGGATGAGAGTGGTGATTGGCGGATGAACGCAGTGCACAAGGAGGAAAGCTACAGATGAGGGGCATTGACCAAATACCCACTGACATCAACAGTGCACCTTCATAAAACAGTAAAATGTGAACGATCGGTCCTCACAGAATGCCAGAAGGCCAATAAGGGAACAGGTTGGCCGAGCAGTCATGAAGGGAATTCTGGGATATTGCTTGGGCCACACTGGGGGGTTTGTTGGTGTTGGATGGTGTAGGGGTAGTTTTGGAAAGAAGGGTTGAAAGCAGATGGGGTTGGGTGATGTAAGGTAGTTTCCTAAGAGTAGATGGTGATGACTTCGCGACCGCCACCACGTACGAGGAGGACCCGGTTCAGACCTTCGGTTAGAACCTCCATGAATTCCATGTCTGATTGTTGGTGAGTTAAGGAGACAAACTACCCACAAACATGTAAACACGGATCCAGACAATACATATGAAATTTCTACTGCATATAATCTATGAAAACAAGTTTAAAATATCTACAAGAGCTATTTTATTTGCCAAAACAAAAGGACACTACTTTAAAAACTGTATCCCACAATGCAATGCTTTCTACGGTGCACCATTTTGAGAAAAAAATGTACCACATGCAAAAGCAACAATCGTTATTTGATCAGATTGCTAAAAGTTAATATGCAATGTAAAAAACATCGTAAATAAAATCCTACGTTTTTTTTTCAAAGTGCATACGTGAGATTCATAGAAAATACATATGCACAGAAAAGGCGTGTGCGCTTCTTTTTTAGATGTGAAATCAAAAAAAAAAAAAAAACGCAAAGAATGATCTTAAAATTGTGCGAAACTGAACAGAGATCTCCGCGTTGTAAATAATGTCTATTTAATGTTATTCACATACAGCAATTACAGCAATCGATCAAGCAAAAGTCTGTACGTCTGCTCAGTCCCTAAGTGTTTACGCCGCGGCCGGCATATGTTTTCAAATCTTTCCAATATAAGTGCGGCGCTTTTAAAAAACGCCAGCAGCTGGTGGGTTTTGTCCGCGCTGAGAGTTAAAAAAATATTCAACTTTGGGTGAAAAGCTCAGCTCGTCAATGTCACTTCTCACACGGCTCTCCAATCACAGTGGAGGTGGGGCGGGACAAATATCACAACAACCAACTGCCGCATCGTTCAATGACCGATAAACAAAGCAGAAGTATCATAGCTCCAAAGCACTCAGCTGAAAAAAGCTAATAAGCACCTACAGTCTGCGTCCGCCTGGCATTTTTAGCCACGTTTAAATGCTTTGGTGTGAACACCCCTTAACATAGCGCAAAGCACCCTGATCTCACAAAAATTCATATATATTTTAAGAGTTGGCTAATTCGTATGAATTCATACAAAGTTAATCATGCAAAAACGTACGATTCTCATGAAAAAAAAACAATGAAACCCAACCCCTAACCTCGCAGCTAACCCCAACGTCACAGGGGTCAAGGCAAATCGTACAAAATCTATGAATGTGGACGTATGAATTAACTCTTCCCCCGCATTGATGAGTTATCGCACCAATTAAGAGAAAACATTTGCATAAAAAACGTGTTCCTGCAGAATTTTTATGTTAATCTGCAATACCGCACTCATACACTAGATGGCGCACTTACCCAATTTATAAAAAAACTAAAGCCAAAATGTTGTTTACTAATTTTAAACTCTGTGTATGTTTTAATAATCGTTCTGAATATGATATCTAACAAAATTCCTTCACAAAAATAAAACTTTTTCAGGTTTTTGCTAAATTTTTTTATGTTGTCGTGTATTTTTGCGTACTCACACTCTACGATCAAATCGCATGCTTTATAAATCAGGGCCCAGAACACTAGTACTGGATTATGATAGGATACAGTTCTCATCACCGGTTCTGTTTTTCGGTGGTCCGGGCATGTTAAGCAGGACTAGTTTGGCTTCCTGGGATTTCTTAACGATGACTTCATTCAGTTTAAGTGCAGTGTGCATGCGCCTCACGTTGAACTGGTTTCTAACAGCAGAAAGATCAAAAATTAGCACAATTTATCAGCCATAGTGTGCATACAAATGTGTATTTCTCGTCTATACTTACAGATTTTCCCACTCGCTGTAGCATGACAAAGAAACAATGACAAATGTGAAGCAAAGCACATTCGCAAAACTCAAACAGTTGGGTAATTAAAATGTGAACACACTATACTGAATAATCAAATCATGCGGTTGACAAAGCTTGCGAGACTTGTTTATCTTCTTGAATTTTAACTTTATACTGCACTTTGAATATTACTTTCTCCCTAAGATGAACTGCTGTATTGTTCCTTATGAAAATTAAGCATTAAGCAAAAAAAAAAACATGCTTACTGTAGTAAAACCATGGTTACCACAAAAAAAAACATGGTTCATTTTCGTGAGTGTTTCTCCTTATTCATAATGTCAGCTGTCAATTGAATTAGATGACAAGCTCATGTAATAAATCTACATTTGTGGTCATTCTGTTTTGCAATACAAGTGTGAACACAGCGGCAGATGAAGCAGTTTCACTCCACTTACGGTTTCATGTTAAATAGGTCTTTAAAAGCCTCCGGTGTGGTGGCTCCGGCTGGTTTTGCCTTTTCTCCATCACACTTAGTCTCAGTCCAGGTCATCTGAATGGCCGTGCTCGGGGTCTCGGCCTCTGTGGCGGGGGATTGAGGGGTGGCCGGGGTGGGGGGATTGGTACTCTTATCATGAATGAGCTGTTCCTGTTTTAATGAGGAAATAGGAACACGCTGAGAAACGGGGCAGGAAAAACACATACGCATGTGTGGAGAATATCAGGGCAAAAGACAAGAAAGACAAATACAAAGTACAAACCTTTCATACAAGTTTTGGCATAAAAATCCACACACTAATATAGAAAGAGTAACGTGATCTCCAGGCTTTTTTCAGTCTCTTTTGAACCAAGTGATGGGAGTTTGTGGGGTTGGGAACACTAATATTTGCTTTTGGAAACTTAAGAATTACATTTAAATAAGCTTTTTTTGCATTGATTATAGGATTTTTTATTTATATCTAACTATTTGATTCATATACAGCATTAATACAAACAATGAGTCAAATCGGACATCTTTTTAAAGTGAAATTGAAATATAAAAGAGTGCGACTGAGCTGTAATGTTGCTCAGCACATGCAAACTAATATCATCTATTTGTGCTAATATTTGGAGATTCAATTAAGAACGATCAATGCGACTACATGTGATACCTCCTCTTCTGGTTTCACTTCTTTACTGCTGGCCGCAGGTTCCTCCGTCACGCTCAGCTGTGTGGTTACAGCGGCCGGGTTCTTGCGCCGGATGGACCCACGAGAGCTATCGGTGATGCTCTGAATCTATAGGAATAAATCAGGAATATTAGGGGCAAACCGGCCTCATAAGTCACCACAGGTGTTTGCGTCTGTTAATCTTGTGACTGTTGTGTAGATGGAGCCGTACCTCTCGCTCGCGCTCGGTCTTGGTGAGGTTGATCTGTTTGAGGATCTCAGAACGCTGCTCCATCACCAGAGTTTTCTCATACGTGTACGCCGATATATCACTGTCATGCTGAAGACGAGAGATTCATTGAGAAACAAGATTCAATGCTTTATCACCATAATGCCAGCATGAATCAGTGGTTCAGTGTCTCTGTTCCCTACCTTCAGGGAATGAGGGTTACATCCGTAACTGAGATGTTCCCTTTCAGTCGGTCACTTCGACGTCACGTTGATGACCGAGGAATTGGGAATTAAGGGTAACCTGCCAATTCATCTGTCATCAACATGACGTCTGCGTTCCCTACCTTCAGGGAATGAGGGTTAAATCCGTAACCGAGATGTTTCTTTTCAGTCGGTCACGTTGATGACTGAGGAATTGGGAATTAGGGGTAACCTGCCAATTCACCGGTCATCAACATGATGTCTCCGTTCCCTACCTTCAGGGAATGAGGGTTACATCCGTAACCGAGACGTTCCCTTTCAGTTAGTCACGTTGATGACCGAGGAATTGGGAATTAGGGGTAACCTGCCAAATCATTGGTCATCAACATGATGTCTCCGTTCCCTACCTTCAGGGAATGAGGGTTACATCCGTAACCGAGACGTTCCCTTTCAGTCAGTCACGTTGATGACCGAGGAATTGGGAATTAGGGGTAACCTGCCAATTCATCGGTCATCAACATGATGTCTCCGTTCCCTACCTTCAGGGAATGAGGGTTACATCCGTAACCGAGACGTTCCCTTTCAGTCAGTCACGTTGATGACCGAGGAATTGGGAATTAGGGGTAACCTGCCAATTCATCGGTCATCAACATGATGTCTCCGTTCCCTACCTTCAGGGAATGAGGGTTACATCCGTAACCGAGACGTTCCCTTTCAGTTAGTCACGTTGATGACCAAGGAATTGGGAATTAGGGGTAACCTGCCAAATCATTGGTCATCAACATGATGTCTCCGTTCCCTACCTTCAGGGAATGAGGGTTACATCCGTAACCGAGATGTTCCCTTTCAGTCAGTCACGTTGATGACCGAGGAATTGGGAATTAGGGGTAACCTGCCAATTCATCGGTCATCAACATGATGTCTCCGTTCCCTACCTTCAGGGAATGAGGGTTACATCCGTAACCGAGACGTTCCCTTTCAGTCAGTCACGTTGATGACCGAGGAATTGGGAATTAGGGGTAACCTGCCAATTCATCGGTCATCAACATGATGTCTCCGTTCCCTACCTTCAGGGAATGAGGGTTACATCCGTAACCGAGACGTTCCCTTTCAGTCAGTCACGTTGATGACTGAGGAATTGGGAATTAGGGGTAACCTGCCAATTCATCGGTCATCAACATGACGTCTCAGTTCCCTACCTTCAGGGAACGAGGGTTACATCCGTAACCGAGATGTTCCCTTTCAGTTAGTCACGTTGATGACCGAGGAATTGGGAATTAGGGGTAACCTGCCAATTCATCGGTCATCAACATGATGTCTCCGTTCCCTACCTTCAGGGAATGAGGGTTACATCCGTAACCGAGACGTTCCCTTTCAGTCAGTCACGTTGATGACCGAGGAATTGGGAATTAGGGGTAACCTGCCAATTCATCTGTCATCAACATGACGTCTCAGTTCCCTACCTTCAGGGAACAAGGGTTACATCCGTAACCGAGATGTTCCCTTTCAGTTAGTCACGTTGATGACCGAGGAATTGGGAATTAGGGGTAACCTGCCAAATCATTGGTCATCAACATGATGTCTCCGTTCCCTACCTTCAGGGAATGAGGGTTACAACCGTAACCAAGACGTTCCCTTTCAGTCAGTCACGTTGATGACCGAGGAATTGGGAATTAGGGGTAACCTGACAATTCATTGGTCATCAACATGATGTCTCCGTTCCCTACCTTCAGGGAATGAGGGTTACATCCGTAACCGAGACGTTCCCTTTCAGTCAGTCACGTTGATGACAGAGGAATTGGGAATTAGGGGTAACCTGCCAATTCATCAGTCATCACCATGACGTCTCCGTTCCCTACCTTCAGGGAACGAGGGTTAAATCCATAACCGAGACGTTCCCTTTCAGTCAGTCACGTTGATGACTGAGGAATTGGGAATTAGGGGTAACCTGCCAATTCATTGGTCATCAACATGACGTCTCCGTTCCCTACCTTCAGGGAACGAGGGTTAAATCCATAACCGAGACGTTCCCTTTCAGTCAGTCACGTTGATGACCGAGGAATTGGGAATTAGGGGTAACCTGCCAATTCATCGGTCATCAACATGACGTCTCCGTTCACTACCTTCATGGAATGTGGGTTAAATCTGTAACCAATACGTTCTTACAGCTACCTCAAGATCAATCTGGTTTTAAGGAGGATTTATTTTTTCATCCAAACCCACAAATAAGAAAATAAATCTCAGTCAAAGACACCGGTAGGTGCTTTTGTGGTAAAGTGTCTTTATGAAGAACAATGATCAGATGAGGTGAAATCACAGGAAAGAAGAAGATCAAAGGCCGTCTCACCATCTCAACCACCTCAACTGCTGCATCTATACGCAGGTGATACAGGAAGGTTGTGAGATCTTTCTTCATCTGAATGCTGTTATCATCCATCTGGGCCACGGTGAAGATACGCATCTTGCACTTCCTCCATACCTACAAAACACCATTCACAGATCTCAACAACAACATTATATCACAACGTGAATCAAATCCACCCATTTACTTAAAATCAACCTTCCAGAGCTACTTGACTTCTCTTAAGCAATTCTTCTATCCAGGTTTTCTGGACAACCACATACTTGCAATAAAGAGTCAATAGTAATAAAAAGAGTTCAACGATGTACCTTGTGCTGACGGAGGAGGAAGGGTAACAACATCAGCATTCCTCCATCATGTACAATCCACCAGACGTCGATGTGTCCCTCAGTAAAGCGTTCTCCATTGGATGGGAAGGCTGAGATGTTCTTGGGCACGAGCAGAGCTTTACTGGCAGCAGTGGTCTCCCTCACCAGCTCTATAATGAAGAACATTACATTGTTTTATACCATGGCTGTTAAATGCTTCATTCTGATTGGTTGAGAAACATTTTATGGGTGTGCATTATTTTTCAGTAAACGCACACCTATGAAGTAGTTCCAGGTCTGTCGGCCGCATTACAGTTCCATATGCCACTCTCTCTCTCTCTCTCTCTCTCTTTCTTTTGCTCTCTCACTTACTCACCCTTACGCTCTTTATTGCTCGATGTAAAATGACGTTTTGTAATGAGCAACGGAGGCTTTAAATGCTAGGAAAATAGTCCTACTCACAAAAGCATTTTAAGGTCAAAACCTGTCAAATGTCTTAAAATTAAACATCCGAAGAATGTCGCAACCGTGATATTCTTGGAATAATTGGCTCTGGTCTGTTGAATTATAAAAAATATGCACACCCACATGGTGACATATATCCGAGTAATGCGGCTTCTGAAACTAAAAAAAGTTACGACTGGAGTTGAATTCGTCAATTGAGAATTGATTGGACCGTTTGAAGTTGGGTCATGTTGCTATTTGCTAATCGCTGCGATCTTTTCACGGACCCTATCTGCCTTACCTTATGACTGGAAGTAAAGAGAGATCATTTCGAGTAGGGAAGGAGATTTGTGTTTTTAATTACAGATTATGGGGGACATTCATTTTTAAAAAAATATTATAAAACGGCTCGTTCTGGTTCTTCATTCTGATGCTGTAATAAAATACCCCCGTAAACCCACGGTTCAGTCCGCATTACATAAGTATCACTGCGCCACTGTTGCTGCGTACTGAATTATGAAAATAAACACCACAGTCTTTAATCATATTTTTATTTTTCTGCATTTGCACAATTATGGCGATATCCAGATAAATTTCATAGATAGTGTTAAGTCATTTCGTCAATAAAGAGAAAACGTTCTCTGAGTTGTTTTTGTCTTAAATTGATATTTCCGCTATTATCCACTAGATGGCAATCTTACCCAACTTAAAGACTGACGCATTCACTCGACACAACACCGTTGTGGTGGATTTAGCGTGACGTGTAAGTTTTGATGGCTCTGAATCTGATCTCTTACAAAAGTTCTTCACAAAAATTGAATTATCTACGCTTTTAGCTGAAAATAACATAACTGATAAGAGAACAAATGAAGGTAGGATTAAACGTTTTTTTTTGTTGTTGTTGTTGTTGTTATTGTTTGAAAGCGGATGGTCTGTTCTTTCATTTGATATTTTATGTTTATTTAAAGAATTTTTTCTGTAAGGCATTAAAATAAAACTGGGTGGCAACTTAAAAAAACACTGGCGAGGAAAGAGTTAAGCATGCTTCCAAGCATATTTGATCATCACTTCAACAGTTGCACGATATGAGTGTTAATGTATAAATTAAATTACATGAATGTTGATTTATAAAATAAACACCACAGTCTTAAATCATATTTTCATTGTGTCTTTGCTGCGTCTGTGTTGGTTGTAAACTGCGCTCTGTTGCAGCCACTCTTGATTCTGAGGAACTACTTTGTTTGGTGGAAGAGTAATATTTTTACTTATATAATTACAGCTTATTTGTGTTTTATTTTATGAAATCCTGCTATGTATATGAAGTAACCGTTTTATAAAAGCAATAAGTCCCGCAAAGCAGTGGGGTTACAGTACATTTTATAACGCTTCACATCGTGCCTAACAGCGCCCCTTAGCTGTTATAAAATGCACTGGTAACCCACTGCTTCTTGGGACTTATTGCTTTAATAAAAGTTAATTTAATTTGTGAAAAAAATATCACAACATTTCAAAACAAATGACATTTTTTCATTTCAATTTCATTGCGACTTTAACATAAAATGTCAGTTTTTTCATCCTGAAATAAAAAAATATGTTGGTACAATTATATTTTGTTTATAAAACTACTTTCAAACATTTAAGCATACGCCTTTAGATGAAATGAATAAGAGATCTCTCCAATTTCTCCAAATCAGACCAAAATAATCTCTTATTTTATATTACCAGCTGCACATACGATGATGTCAGATTTACAGATGAACATCTGTACTGTGAAAACCTGCACCTGCTCTGTCTGACACCTTCAGATAGTCTTATATTGACTTCATAGCATTGAAGAGACATCACGCTAACACCTGTGATGTAACACATTTAACACAGACTGAGAATCTATGAGGTAAATCCGTAATGTTTATCTCAGATTTTTTTTTTTTTTGAATCGCAAAGCCCTGATAATTTGCTCTCTGATAATGCTGGGGTTAAGACTAAAATCTTGATTATTAATAATAAGACTTTTAGAAAATGAAGGTTTTAAGAGTCAAATCTAAAATAAGTTGGAGACTTTAAAGTCCTATTTTGTTGATGACCTCATTGATTTCTTTTCATGGCTCTGTTACTCACCAATGAAGTTTCTCCAGATCCGATGGTCTTCTAACTGTTTCCAGTTACGTGGCCAGCTGGTCAGAACCGTGTTGTGTTGAAGACCACCCAAACCACCAGCCTGAACCAGATGTGAGGTGGCATCTCTCATGTTGGAGGAAATAACCACCTGACAAAATCCTTTAACCTTCTCTGCCTCCATGAGCTTCCTTAAAGACTGAGAAATCAGATAAGAAAAATAAAGTGAAAAACTATTTCATTACAACAACAACATGCACATTACAATACAATGTAAAAAAAAGGAACTGTTTCAAACCTTGTGCGCCAAAAAAAAAACTGTTTTTTCCTGTTTTCTGTGTTTTTTCTTTATGCAACATTTTTAAAAAGCACTATATAAATAAATTGGGACTTCTATTCTAATAATTAATTGTAATTAATTTCATTTCTGTTCATGTCACCTGTTCAGTCTGCTGGCTCTGAGCATAGTTTTCGAGGTATGTGCCCTCCAGCGCCGTTCCCACGATAGTCAAACCCTTCCCTGCCTTCAGCTGACTGGTCAGAGAGAGCAGACGAGGCTGTTCAACATTCAGCTCGGCGTCCATACTGACCAGGACCAATATTTGAGGCCTGTAAAGAGAGAGATGTGACAAACATCAACAATGTAGTTCTATTACATGTCTCACAATCTGTCAACCTTAAGCATATGTGTAAAACAAAAAAGAGAGAATGCATGAGAATGCACATAGTGATAAAAACATATGGCTTGAATGCAATGTTTGGATAAAAGCATCTATGCATGAATGTAAATAAATGTATTTAGCATTTTCTTTGTTTTCTATTCATCAATATGCAGCATGAAGATATGGATTACACGTCACACCCACCTCCAGTTTTTGGTATGTGGAGGTCCTTCTTCTAACCTCATGAGGGCAAATCGGGCGGCACTGAGCGACAAACCTCTTATTCCATCTCCCCATTCCTTTTCAGCCCTGTCAACACAAACAAACACATTAACACAAACATACTTGATACTAAAAAGTTTTGTGAATGAAAATGAAAATGCACAAACCAGAATCAGTAATACCCAAGAATTGGAAAGGACTCTACAACTAACATTTATTATTTATTTTATTTAAAATTTCATGTGCGCAAATATGAGGAAGAAACAGCGTTATGGATGTGACATTTCTGAATGCTGCAGAATATATAAAAAAATAAAATGCTTGAAAATTTAAACCGAAACCTTGCACTGATATTTAACTCATTCCTCATTCATTACCTCGTCAATTAAGAGAAAACATCTGCATGAAAACAAAACATGTTCCTGATGAGGTTTTACGTTAATCTGCAATACCGTGATTATTCACTAGATTACCCAATTTATAAAAAAAAGCAAAAAAGTTATTTATTAATTTTACACTCAATGTATGTTTTGATAATCGTTCTGAATCTGATCTCTAACAAAATTCCTTCACAGAAATGCAATTACTTCAGCTTTTTGCAAATATTTTTTAAAATAAAAATACCCATATTTAAGAGTTTATAAACAGACAAAAAATACAAAATAATGACAGGATAAAAGTTTTTTTTTTTTGCCTGTTTTGTTTGTTTATTGTTCGTTTGAAAGCAGAGGGTCTGTTCTTACCTTTGATATATTTGTATGTTTGTTTATATATTTTTAGAAGAAAATTTTCATGGAAGGCATTTTGTGAAACTTGCACAAATTTTGTGAAATCAACTTTAAAAAAAAAATTTGGCCGGCGGGGAATGAGTTAAGCCACTGAATCCAGAAATAATTCCTTTTTTGAATGTGTTTAAAAATATTTTGCGATGTAAAATGAGTGAAGTATGTTGATGTTTTAATTAAGTTATATTTACAATTAATGTTTTTTGTCTTGCTTGTTTAGAATTTCTTTTGTGTATTATGTGTTTATGTGAAACTTTAATGAGGCCGTCTTTGCCAGGACTCCCTGGAAAAAGAGATTTCTTTAATCTCAATGGGACCTTCCTGGAAAAATAAAGGTTAAACAAATAAAATAAATAAATATTGACATCCGAGATATCAGTATGGTTATTTTTTATTTTATTATTTATTATTATTATTTTATTTATTTTTTCATGGTAAGGTTTACATTTGCATATTGGAATTGTTCAATTTTTCAAATGCAAAAAACCCCCCAGCTCGACCTGATTTTGCCAAGTGAGAGATGTCCTCAAGGCAACATATTGCATTGAACCAAGGACAACATTTTTGTAAATAAAACCTTAACCCACCCCAAACACCAACCCTAACCATGACTGAACCCTAAAATTAGAAGAAAATGATAAGTGAAGACAATGGTATAAAAGCAGCTAATCCAGGTTGTAAGTTTAAACTTAAAACAAACTTATTTCTGAAATGTGATTGAAATGTTGTCCCAGGGTTATAACAGTTGGAGAGCCAACAAAATGTAATCCACATGCAATGTATGGGATAATGGTGCGGCACACCACTGTTTCAGACGTTTGTCATGGAATAATACTTAATGTTTTAATTACTATATGTGATATAAAGATGGAAATAAAGATGCTACACAATGCTTAACCCATAAATGATTTTAACATTTTATGAATTCTTTTAAGAACCTTTGCCTTTAATGTTTTCTTGGGGAAATCAAAAAGGTTCTTCTATTGCATCTGTAGTCAGTATACTTTGGCATTTACCACAGCGTTTAAAAAGCGGTATGACAGTAATCTATTCAACACAAAGACTCGTATAATCCTACAAAATTTAGTCACTCTCCTTTAATTTCCAGTGTGTTGTAGGTCCCTGTTCAGCTTGACTTTAAACATCCTTTCCCGTTTCAAAGAAAGACACTAAACCAATCAAATCCTGAACTGATTCCAGTCGTCGCTGAGGGAGGAGGATTATGATAGATGGGAAATCCTCACAGGTCAAATGGCTGAAACTCAATTTTAATCTATCTTCTTCAAATCCCCCCCACCCATCCCGTCTAAATCACAATCCACTCACCCTCTGAACTCGATATACTTGTAGATACAGCCAGCGATTCCCATGGCAACAATAGCGTAGTACCAGGAACAGATGAACATGAGGGACAGACAGAGACTCATGCCGAGGAACGACAGAGTCCTTTAAACAGAAAGAAGCACGTGTTAGTAAAGCTACACATGTTCACCACTTTAAATAAACTCATCAGGTGTGCTCACCAGTGGTAAAACTTAAAGCGGGGTCTCCAGTTTGGCGTTCTGAGCAAAGTCTGAACAGCACAGGCCAAATTCACAAACATGTAGCACATGAGAAAAAACCTACAGCGGCACGAAAAAAAAAAAAAACAAGCACATCAGAAACGAGTGCCTTTGATTGTGTGTCAAATCACAACATGAAGTACAGAGCGAACAAAACTTTTCACACTTTCACAAATGTATGAATAGGATTGCTATACGTACTAACATATGAAACATTTTAAACATGAAATTTTTTTTGTGAAATGTTGAAAATATGTTTTTGCTTGAAAGTTTCACCCTGACAATAGTTTAGAAGAATGAGATACTAGTTAAAAAATGGATTGCTGGATAAATCATGGATAGATTATTTACATGGAGAGAATTGGAGCGACGGAATCGAGGGAAGCGATGAGAATTCCACTCTCACAGATACAAGCGGTCATGAGCAGCGCCCAGGTGGGCTCTCCATTCGCTTTCCCATGACCAAAAACCTGTAATTCATACACACCATCAGTTAAACACAACATCACATCGTGAACTAAACATTTTTAACAAGTTACGGGCTTTTGCAGGTGTTTTATGATGGTTATATATGTGACCCTGGATCATCATTTCATCATTTGGTCATTTTTTTATTATTTAGATTTATACTAGAGATGCACCGATTATTTTTCAACCAATATTTAGACTGATATCTGCCGATAGTTTTGATTTATAAAAGAGATGCATTTGTATATATTATATTATATTATATTATATTATATTATATTATATTATATTATATTAATATTATATTATATTATATTATAATATATTTTTTCCACTGATAGCCGATTATTCAGACTGATTTGAGATTTATAATAGAGATGTATCAGTATGGTAACACTTTACAATAAGGTTCATTAGTTAACATTAGTTAATGTATTACCTAACATGAACAAACTACTGTATGAGCAATACATTTGTTCCAGTATTTATTAATCTTTGTTAATGTTTGAAATAAAGCTTTTGATGTTTGTTCATGTAGTTCACAGTGCATTAACTAACGTTAGCAAGATTTTAATAAAGTATTAGTAATTGTTCAAATTAACATTGACAAAGATTAATAAATGCTGTATAGGTGCACTTCATTATTAGTTCATCTTAACTAATGTAGTTAATTAATGTTAACAAATTAACCTTATTGTAAAGTGTTACCGTATATTATATTATATTATATTATTAATTTTTCCACCGATAGCTGATTATTCAGACTGATATCTGCCAATACCGATAGTTTGGTGGTTATATTAACTTGCATTAACTAAATTCTGAAGATATTTTTTTCTGTATGTTATTCATTCATATATAATGACCATTAATACTGAACATTAAACTAGTGATGTTTCTTTAAATTTTCTATACACAGAGCTCAAATTCATTGCATTTTTCTGTTCTCTTTTGATTGACAGGATATATCGACCATGATTATCGGCTGTTTTTAAACTATCGGCCGATAGCAGATAGTGTGAAAAATAGCTTTCATCGACCGATACGGACTATTGACCAATAAATAGGTGCATCTCTAATTTTTACGTCATCTGAATGCTGAATAAAAAAAATTCCATTGATGCATGCTTTTTTAGGATTGGACAATATTTGCCTGAGACACAACTATTAGAAAATCTGGAACCTCGGGGTACAAAAAAAATAAATCCCAATATTAAGAAAATCGCCTTTAAAGTTGTCCAAATGAAGACCTTAGCAACACATGTTAGTAATGATAAATACATTCTTGATATATTTATGGTAGGAAATGTACAAAATATCTTCAAGGAACATGATCTTTACTTTATCTTTATTGCGACAAACGTACCTATGTGACTTATGACTGGTTTTGTGGTCCAGGATCACATATCTAAACACAAGAAAACTGTTTTCATGTATGTATATGTACGCGCACTTACTCTAAGAAATGGCACTATGCCATCTCGTGCTATGGCCTGTAAAAGACGAGGAGCGCCTGTCAAGCTTTGAAGCCCCGCCCCACAGGTAGAGAAGAATGAACCAATAACGATGACCCACGGTGACGGCCACGCTAACGTCCCGATGACCAGATTACCTCTGACAGCCTCACCAAATCTAAAACACAGTTTAAAATCCTCTCATTTACTCATAAAGATTTCAATTCAAAGTAGATGTAAAGTAGAGACACACATACTTATCCCGCAGAACTGTTCCTTCAATACAGGAACCAAACAGCAGCACACTGGACATATCTGAATACTTCAGTTAAAGAGAAATACATGAACAAAGGCGTTGTAATCCTCATTTTTATCTTTAATTAGTATTATTTTTTCTGAATAACTGATTCAGAATAAGTGGACATCTGATTCATCGGCTGATGATGCTTCTCTAATTATAAGCAAAAATACTTCTTTGTAAACTGGGCAGAAATGTAAATTTACATTCTGAATGCTTAACTCGAGGCTTTAAGATTTGTCCATGAATAAATCAACAGTGTATTACAGCAGGGTGTTATGTCAGACTGTGTCCATTAGGTGGAGCTCTGTGTATGTTTATGGATGTAGGATACAGATGATGGAGGTTGTGGTGATGGCCAGTATGGTGCCGATGGGAATGGACTTCTGTGCATCACGTAGATCACCAGAACGGTTTGATCCGGCCATGATACCTGTTTACAAGACAATTTCAATAAGCTGGTCATATAATGTAGTGGTTAAACATTTGAGGCTTTGTGTCCAAATGCAACCCCCCCCCCCCCCCCCAAAATGCCTTTACATTAATGTATTTATTCTGAACCTAAATCAATCATTTATATCCTTTAGATTTGTTATCAAACACAAAGACATGTTTCAGTGTATCTTATTTTTATTTTAACTTACATTACTTTTTTATTTAAAGCCAGACTCACAGTATTAGTTATTCTGAAAATAATGTGTAGTCAAAACTCATTTAAAGTCAGTGTTAAGGCATCTTTTTCATATCTCTGAGACTAACCTGTTACAGAAGGAAAGTAAATCCCCACCAACATGGTAAAGAAGGAGGTGATATCAGCCAGCACATAACGGTTTGTATTGGTCGGGACAGAATCTGAATCCTCGACTGCAGGAAGTCCCACTTTCTCGATGAAAACACCCTTTTCCATGTAATTCCCAAAGAGATTTTCTAAAGGAGAGATGAAGAGCAATAAAATGAGTGTACATACAAGTTAAATACATTTTTATATCAAAGTTTGGGGGATTTGTTAGCTCGATGTCATTTAAAGACTATTGTCTGTTTTTCTTCAGATCAAGCACTTTATTTCGGTTCCAACTTTATGTTTCTATGTGAAATACATCAACACAAGAACTTTTAATTCATTTTTGGTGTCTTAAATTATCCACTTGCTCTAGACTATAGCACAACAACAAGAAATGAAATAAACGAAATAAATGGCTACATGAAATGTCTCCTTTAGCTTTGTTATGATTCAGTTTGTTGGGATGATGATATTTCGTTATTTCATCACATGACTAAATGCACGCAGGCTCATATTTACCCCGCAGAATGCCGCTGGTGACTCCGGGAATGCCCTGGATCACTGTGATATTGTTGTTGGTGAAATAAGAGTCGCAGGTTGCATTCATAAACTCGGAATCACAGAAGAGTCTCCATAGTTGGGTCGTGACCGTGACGTTGTCTTTTTCCATGAACTTCGCGCACACGTCGAATCCTTTCCAAACCAGAGTCCGGTTTCCAAGCACACACACACTGCGACATCACAATCATTTCAAACTTTGAAATCCCTGGAGAAATGTCGATCAAAAGTGAGCCCTGTGCTACACAACACCTCCTTAAATCAGACCTCTCCTTGAAAAACTTTGGACTTGTGATTTTATGTAAGTGTGGCTATGCAGGAAAACTTTTAAAGGTGCAGTGTGTAGAGTTTAGCGACATCTACTGGTGGGGTTGTGAATTGCACTCCTCCCTTTTGAAGCAAATAGAGAACCTTGGGAAGCTGTCACAGACAATGTAGTGATAAATGTGCTCTGTATAACCGTTTGTCCATTTAGGGCTACTGTACAAACATGATGGCGCAAAATGGCGGCTTTCATGTAAGGGGACCCGCGGTGTATGTAAATAAAAATGCCTCAATGTAAGGTAATAAAAACAATAAAGATCATTTTGTAAGGTCTTTATACCCCCCTGAAAACATAGTTTATCAATATATTTTATATTGCATTGCTGTCAAAAGATCCTACACACTGCACCTTTAAGCAAATATAATGCATCAATAATTAAGTTCCCACACCTTCAGGTATTTTTACATTTGTTTTGGATGATACACAGAATAAGTCTCACCTGAAGAATCACATGAAGAACACAAAATTATGGGAAGTAAATTAAAGTTAAAAAAGCTCTGACATTATAAAAAATCTTGATGATGTGTTACAGGTGAAGTGTGTAATATTAAAGTAACGTACGGAAATATGGGCGGCTCGAATGCCGTTTTGATCACTCCAGCGTAAACGGCGAGAATCGAACAGATGACACACGCGAGGAAGACGAGCGCTAGTTTGTTGACGTACTTCACTCCTACAAACACCACGATAGCCATGAAGGTGAGCACCAGCGTGCCGTAAACACGCATGTTGTTCAGCATGGCCGCCTCGGCCTCCGCTCCCTCCAAACCCTCCATCTTAAAAACGGCTGCTTGTGGTACGATGTAAATCTGAGGTAAAGGGAGAAAATGAAGAGAAGGGGAAAAACGAATTGTAAAGGGATTGAAAGATAATTAAAAACAACAAAAATAACTTCTAAGAAACAAAAGTAATACAAAACTAAACTACAATCTGGTCAGAGGAACCAAGTAGGTGTTAAATTAATGATACACTCACACCTATGGCCAATTCTTAACTATTCATCAAACTGCTTAACAAAAATAACCAGTTTAAAGCTTTTTTACACTGTTTTAAATTTTAAACCTCGCCTGGGGTACTGAAAATTGTCCTTCTTGAAGCCTCTACAGTCAGATTTAAAGTTTCATGTGCATAATAGCTAATAACTTTAAAAGCGTGTTGTCTAAAAACCTAACTGCATGACATACAATATTATTTATTTATAGTATAATGGTGTTTCTTGCAGCACTGCCCTGCACGTTTGCCATTTCAAATGACTATCTATACTCTTATTTTGTGCTGCTTCTGCAATGTTCACTAAAATTCTTATCTTCAGTCTCATCCTCACGACACTGAACACATGGACCAAACAAACAGCAGGTAAAACTATAAAATAAAGATGGGAAATCTAAAAGTAAATAGACAAAGAATAACAAACAAACATTGAGAGATAAAATACAGAGAAATGAGTGAGATGTATAAAGACACAATGAGTTCAGTTGTATAAGAGTTAAGAAAAGCAGTCAGGTGTGGAATAAAAACTGCAAACAACTTACTGTTATTCCTGACTTCAAATATATTCAAAACCATAAACCTTTGAGTCCATATGCTTTGAACAGGTGTTTAAAGCGGACATATCATGAAAATCAAACTTTTTTCATGTTTAAGTGCTATAATTGGGTCCCCAGTGCTTCTATCAACCTAGAAAATGTGTAAAAGATCAATCAAGTAACTTAGTTTTGGTAAACCATTCTCTGTAAGCATGTGAAAAAATAGCTCATTGAAATGTGGCTCCCCTTGTGATGTCAGAAGGGGATAATACCGCCCCTTAATCTGCATTATCCAACCACTGCACTGCCATTTAGTGCAGAGATCAGCTCATTTGCATTTAAAAGGACACAACCAAAAATGGCACATTTTTGCTCACACCTACAAAGTTTCAATTTTAACATGTTATAATAAATTATCTGTATGGTATTTTGAGCTAAAACTTCACATACGTGAACTGGGGACACCAAAGATTTATTTTACATCTTAAAAAGTCTTGTGACATGTCCCCTTTAAAAATCTAAGCACAATACTCTAGAGCTCTTTTGATCATTTTATATCCCACAATAAATTATACAATTGAGTAATTGTATAAACCAAA
Organism: Paramisgurnus dabryanus; assembly: GCF_030506205.2. NCBI lineage: Eukaryota > Metazoa > Chordata > Actinopteri > Cypriniformes > Cobitidae > Paramisgurnus > Paramisgurnus dabryanus. The sequence goes on along the minus strand of NC_133343.1, from coordinate 30,990,239 downwards.
TCAGGTAAAAAATACTTTTTTTTACTTTTTCTTTTAAAGAATTTTGTATTGCAAGGTTATTTTCATGACAATATACCTATATACTTGTAAATATACTTATGCCACAATAGTTAGCTTGTCCCGAACTGAGCAGATATTCAACCACTATACTGTGTGAACGGCCCCTAATAGGATTTTGTTTCTCTTTCCCTGTCTCGTCCTCGAACCTGAGGACACTGAGACTAACAGACCCAAAAAGCCGTAAAGCTTTCACAAGATTGATCTTCTGGCCTTCCTTCAACCGATGTCTGCCCAGCAACTTTATATTTTCTAATACCCATAATATTTTATAATATAGTATCTATTATATAGTATATACTCTATATAATCAGCTATGTCTGGGTCTCTCCAGGGTTCCCAAACCTTAGTTAACTTCAAATTCAAGGACCTTTCAAGGACTTTCCAGGTCCAATACCCTCAAGGACTAAATGTGGGGACATATTTCAAGTGAGAGCAAGGTTACCACGTGTTACCTTTTAAGATACATTGTTACAGTTCCCTTTTGAGGAAACTCGTGCTGCGTCACTACGGTGACACTTTGGGGACGCCTCCAAGGGTAAGTGTGTCTGAATGTGTAAATCAAATTCAACCAATGGTGAGGCTTAACAACAAAGACAGGGTGACGCGAGAGCCAGGAAGTATCGCTATCTGAAATATTGCCAAAGATGGCGTTACAGCGACGCAGGAAGTATGGCAAGGAAGACGCAGCGTCTCGTTCCCTTCTCAGTGAACAACAGTTACATACGTAACCTGAGACGTTTTCATGTGTCAAACACAACTAAGCAAATAAAAAAAGCATTTTGGTATAAATCAACATTTGCAGACAGAAGATATAAGCATTTAAAGTGAACAGTTTAGCACGTGTGCTTAAAAAGTCTAGAATTTTTATGATATTATCCTACACTACACAGGGAATTATATGGATTTTTTTCCAGAAAACTTCAAGCACTTTCAATGACTTGCATCTATGTATGTAGATTTTCAAAATCTTCCCAGGGCCTTGAATTTTTTTCTCCCAGATTCACATACTTTCAAGGATTTCAAGGACCCATGGGAACCCTGTCTCTCTCAAGGACTTTTTCTAGTTGACAGAATGAAGCAAAAAATTATTATTTTATTTAAACACATAATGTATCTATAAATAGTAAATCTAGAAAAACTGAAAGGGACCATTGAAATCACAGCTGTAAATAACTACAAGGGTAACACTTTACATTAAAGTTGCATTTGTTAAAAATTAGTTAATGCTTTAGTTAACATGAACTATCAATTCTTCTACAGCATTTATTAATCTTAGTTCATGATAGTGTCGGCATTTACTAAACTCTAAAAGTGGCTGGGTTATTTTTGACCCATAATGGGTAAATATTGGACAGATCACATGCTGGGTCAAAAATGACCCAATGTTGGGTTGTTGTTATGCAATCATGGGGTATAATAACCCAGCAGTTGGGTTAAAATAACCCAGCATTGTGTCCATTTTTAATCCAGCATGTGTTCTGTCCAATATTTACCCATTATGGGTCAAAAATAACCCAGCCATTTTTAAAGTGTTATACATTTATAAAATCAAACATTGTAACTGTTAACATTAATGAATGCACCATGAACTAACACGAATAACTATACTGACATTAACTAACTAATACATCCTGATAAACTATATTGTTCATTGTTTGGTCATGTAATTAATGCATTTACTCCTCTTTACTAATACAACCTTATTGCAAGTGTTACTATTACAAGATTTTGTACATTATAGTAGAGTAGGATTCATGTCTTGCTATTAATTTGCTTATTTATCATACATTTTTAAGTCAAATTTGAGTTGTTTCAAAACACAAAACAGCCTTGATTTTTTTATTCAATAAAATATGCATAAGTCTGGGTGACCTGAACATGTTTAAGTGGGCTTCAACCAATTTTACAATTAGATTTTGCATGTCATGTGATTAAAAGATTCTTTCTTGAAGTGATGCACGCACTTACATCTGACCAGTCGGTCGCTATAGTGACCTGCTCATTTTTCTCATATCTGCAGGGTTACACAATACAGCTCTCAGCTCACTTTATAAATAGACGTCTAAGTGTCTTTATGAACTGTAGGCTGGATAAAACTCAAACCAATGCACCACAGAGCTGTTCATCTCCTACTGCGAAGAAGATTCGGCATGGATGAATGTCAGCTAAACTTAGGTTCCTCTAAGAATTAACCCAGAACAGCGGAGGTCCAGAAAGCCCGATGAGCAAAGCAGAAAGGAGGACGTGTGTTCAAATACAAGAGGAATGATGCGCTCATCAGTGGTGCAATTAAACGCAGAGTCTGAGTAATTACTTAATTACATGAGAGAGAGAGAGAGAGAGAGAGATATTTAAATTATACAAAAAAACTACTATCCATTTCATTAGTACTTTCATTATAGTACATATAATTTGTACTTTATTGTAAGGACATGGTGAGGTAAACATATTGTTCATGACTGTGTCATGCTTGATTTGCAGTAAAAACTAAATAAAGAGATGACCAAAGAATGAAAATTTATATAGAAAACAGATGGAAGACAGATTGTCAGATGATGACATCACTAATAAAGATGTTTTGTGTTCTTGCATTTACTTTAAAAACAAACAGCTAATGTTAAACTTCACACACCGTCTTTAAAACACAATACTAATGCCATGAGATGCTGAAACGGCACTTAGATGTCCGTACACATGCACGAACACCTTAAGAAATGATTGAACAGTGCAAACAAAATCCTTTCTGTGTTATATGTAAGCATTGACAACAAATATTAATGGGATTATTATGAGGCGATGATTATCTGTGCAGCTGAATCTAAGAAGAGCAAATGAGAGTCTCAAGAATGTATTAAACTACATGTGCTCGGATTGGCCAAAACACAAACATCTGCAATCCAGACTCAAAATGAACCAAAAAAGCTTTTATCAGATTCTCCCAAGAAGACCAAATGATCTATGCAATTTATGTTATTGTTATATACTTGCGTTATACTGCATATCAACGATTGACTCAGATGTGTTTGATTTTTATCCCCGAAGGGTATAAGAAGAGTCATCTGAGACTAAATGAATACTAAATGACATAACAAACGAAGACTCTTTCATACATGAAAGATAAAGTATTTATATAGATCTCAATCATTCATAAAGCACACATGTTCTTCATCTCACCAGTAAGATCTCAATGCAGCCCAGGATGTACATGGCTCCAGCATAGGTGGTGCCCAGGTAAAAGCAGATCCCCACAGCTCCACCGAACTCAGGACCCAATGAACGAGAGATCATGTAATACGACCCTCCGGCTGTTAAAAACACATAAACATTGATTTAGTTCATCCATCAACATCCAAGCAAAACCACAATCTCGTCTGAACCTCTACCTTTCATTTATTTTAATGATGTTGGAGGAGCTGCATTGAGACAAGCAACTTATAATTTATTGCAGTTGAACTAAAGTGAAGTGATCCTTTTATAAACGTACAGTGGTACGCTATACAGCAACTAAAGTAAAAACCCAACCCAAGCGAATTGGGTTGTTTCAACAGCTTCACTCGACCCAGCATTGGGTCAAATAAGGGACTCATCAAATTGTTGAGTTAAATTAACCCAGAAAATGTTTATATTTATATTTGATCCAATGGTGGGTTAAAAAAAGAGTTGGGTAGAATATGAAAAAATCCAACCGGTGGATTAAATAAACCTAGAAAAAGTCCATATTTGACCCAACATTCCAGCATTTTGGATTAAAACAACTCAACATAGGTTAATTTAATCTAAATGATTAGGTTTGTCCATCTTTTACCCAACCATGGATTGAAACCACTGAAAAATATGATTCATTTAATTTACTCATTTTTTTTAAGGTAAGCGGTTGCAATCAATTTATTTAAGCTACATTTAAATAAAAGTTTTTTGTTTTGTTTTTCTATTTATTTTATTTTATTTAAATGTAGCTTACATTTTTTAAGATAAGTGGTTGCAATCAATTTATTTAAGCTACATTTAAACAAAAGGTTTTTTTTGTTTTTCTATTTTTTGTTTTTTGTTTAAATGCAGCTTTAATTTTTTTAAGGTAAGCGGTTGCATTCAATTTATTTAAGCTACTTTTAAACAAAAGGTTTTTTTTGTTTTTCTATTTATTTTATTTTATTTAAATGTAGCTTACATTTTTTAAGATAAGTGGTTGCAATCAATTTATTTAAGCTACATTTAAACAAAAGTTTTTTTTTGTTTTTCTGTTTTTTATTTTTTGTTTAAATGCAGCTTTAATTTTTTTAAGGTAAGTGGTTGCAATCAATTTATTCAAGCTAGATTTAAACAAAAGTTTTTTGTTTTGTTTTGTTTTTCTAATTTTTTTTTGTTTAAATGTAGCTTAAATTGAGTAAAAAATTGAATAAATAATTTTTTTCCGTGCACATTCTATTTTTAAGATTGTAACTAAAAAAGCTATTAAGGTCACAGTATATTCAGTTGACATATGAAATATAAATAATTTAGACAATTATATAATTAAATGTATTATTCTGCCACATTTATTATTCTGTAAAGAAATTTAAACCCATGCATTTGGTAAAAAATGGATGAACCCAACTCATTGGGTTGTTATTTAACCCATGCTGGGTTGTTTCAACCGATTGTTGGGTCAAATACAAAGATTTCCTGGGTTTATTAATTTAACTTTTTGGCGTGCCCCCCAGACAAAATTCATGACATAAAACAAATCTCAAACATTTAATTTGAATTAAACAAAACATATTAAATGATACAATGTAGTGCTGTTAGATAGTGGTTTACTTACACAGACTATTTAAATAGGGCTAGGTGCGAGGACCCTATTGTTCTTCAAGGAGTTATTATAAATGAATCTATTTTTAAAATGTCCTAAAACTGGGGACCCCCTGACACCATCTTGCGCCCCCCAGTTTGAGAATCGTTGATTTAACCCAACGTTTGTATTTGCCCCTTTTTGACCCAATGCTTGGTTGAAACTATCCCAGTGTACAATAATCATCTCAAATAGGGTGACACCAACTATACATACAACATAACACAATAATTATTTATACTTTTGTAGTTCGACAAACGCTACACTGTGACATCATGGACAAAATAATGCAAATACTGGAAAAGCTACACAACAGTAAATACAAATACATCTTCAATGCTGGCTTTCATACGTGGCCGGACCTTATAATCATTTCTGGACGCGTTATTTTTAAGCATGACGTCTGTATTATGGTGTTTGGCACCAATTTAATACTGAACAATGCTGAAAAATAACATAGAAACCATAATTCAGCTGACAATAACTTCCTGTTTCTTCCAAAAATGACGCATGCTTATAGAAAAGACCTTTTAGCACTAGAGGGATAATAGCAGCCTATCGCTGATCAACAATGGAAAAGGAAGCAAACCCTGTAATTTCATCTCACCTCTGATCTCCTCCAATCAAACGATGAGATCGAGGTGGTGATTAGAACAGACCGCGGTCATTGGATTATGAATACATAAATACATCTTTCAGGATATTGCTGTCCGGTCATAAGAGTTACTGTTGCTAGGGTGACCGCTTCCTGTTGCCAAGACAACACCCACATGCAAGTTAAGCTCCATCAGGGATTTACTTACCAGGTACCACACCGTTGGTGGCGATAGCACTCATGGAGATTGCCGTGAGCATCGTCTGAAATAGAAAAACAGAAGATGGTTAAGACAGGGAAATGTACTGGCCGATTAAAAAGATTTATCGGCTGATGCTGATAATAAAAATCCAAATATTGGGCCTTTGCAATATATTGTCCTATCACTATTTGAAACTATGACATTTGTACTGTTTTTAATTTGATATTTATGAAATTAATACTCTTAAAAATGCTCACATCTTTACATATTGCGGTAAGGAATAAGATGTGCTCATCATCGCTGATCTACAGTCAGCACAGATCACCTTGATTAAAGGTACAGTGTATAAATTTTAGCGGCATCTAGTGGTGAGGTTGTGAATTGCAACCAACGGCTTAGTCCACTGCTCACCCCTCACTTTTGAAACAAATAGAGAAGCTACGGTAGCTGTCACCAGACAAACATATCATAGTCAGAGACAACTTAATAAAAAAGTTTGTCGTTAAGGTCTTCTGTCGAAAAAAGGCGGCACAAAATGGCGACTTCCATGTAAGGGGAACCTCGGTGTATGTAAATAAAAAGGTCTCGTTCTAAGGTAATAAACACATAACGGTTCATTATGAAAGGTCTTTATACACCCCTGAAATATATAGTTTTGTAGATAGATCCTTTTAAAAATTACACACTGCACCTTTAAAGTAATTTAGTATAAGCTTCTGTGCCTGAATTAATGTGTTTCTCTTTAAAAACCTCCTCTCTCTTCTCCTGTCATAAAAACTCCTTTTAATCAACTTTGTACTGTCTTACTAAATGCAAATGTGTCTATTTTGGAGGACAGAGTTTGAGCAGACAGTGACAGATGAAGAGGAACACAGCATGAAGCACGAGCTTCTTTAAAAAAAGACCATGAATATACAGACAGAAACCAATTACAGCTTGGCTAAAAGAAAGAAAGAAACTGATGATGGATACAGTTAGATGTTTTAGGTATTAAAATGCTGAAAAACATCTTAAGATTGAGTTTATTACAAGTGATAACCATTGGATAAATTAAATAAATGACTGAACTGTTAAAGGCGGGGTGCACGATCTCTGAAAGCCATTTGAAATCACCTAAATAAAAACACGCCCCTACCTCAATAGAATCTGGACCTTCTTTTGCAACCCAGTCTCACCCCATTTCGTCAATATTTGACGACACTTGACCATTCGTCATATGTTGACGTGAAGGGTATACCTTTCGCGTCATTTTTTGACGAACTGGGGACTTCAATACTATTACGTCCGTTGCATTCTCTTCCTATTTTATTACCATTTGCGCGTCAGTTTAGGGTTAGATTTACATAATGACATCCCTACCCAAACCTAACTCTAACCCCAACGCCAGGTGACAACTGTTTCTAACCCCAACGCCAGGTGACAACTGTTTAATTTCGCGTACACTGTTTAATTTCGCGTACACTGTTTAATTTCGCGTAATCTAACCCTAAACCGACGCGCAAAATGGTAATAAAATAGGAAAGAGAATGCAACGGACGTAATAGTATTGAAGTCCCCAGTTCGTCAAAAAATGACGCGAAAGGTATACCCTTCACGTCAACATATGACGAATGGTCAAGTGTCGTCAAATATTGACGAAATGGGGTGAGACTGTGTTATCTTTTGATATACCCGTCCCACACATAGGCAACCCAACGATGTTGGTTAGAAGACACGCCCCTTACTGCTGATTGGCTACAACTGTGTTTTCATACTCAGCCCATAGATGTACTTGCAAATTTTTTCTAAATTAATAGCTAATCTAATTTGAATCTGGGAAGAAACATCTGAAACAAAGTTGATCCTCAAATGATATACAAATGTAAACTCCATTTAATCCCTGAGCAATAACATTTACATCTGAATCTGATGGAAAGCATGCAACAAGCTGTTTTCAGTATATTAGACTCTGGTAATGATCTGGGGTCAGTTTTCTCTCATCCTGATACGACACAAATAGTTTAATCTTTAAACACCATCATTGAAAAATCAGGCGAAAGAGTTGCTTCATTTACACCCACACAAACACATACAGCAATCCACTGACAGCATCTGAAACCCTCGGCCTCCGTCATATCATCACAGGCCTCCATATGCTAATAACATGCTGAGAACACGCTCTGATTGGACAATTTACAGCACCGGCTGCTCGAGACAGTTTGCCCGGCCAATCGCACCATCTGCCTTGAGCAGCGTGAGCCAATAACATTGCGATAGATATTGTGACAACCAACCCGAAGACTGTTATACAAAAGATTACAACTGGGATGCAATCCGAGCGTAGATTTTCCTATTTTTTAATATGTTCACTGGCTTTAAAAAAACAAAAAATGAACTATATAGACCTAGTGACATCTTTAGCAAATAATACCAAACAATAACAAAAAACCTTTATAAATAAAGATCCAAGCAGACTTGTTTGTCAAACGCCTGTCAATATTTTTGCCGTCTATGATTGTTGTGAAGTAGATCAATGTTGTTGTGTGTGTCCTTTAATGATTCATTATTGCATGTTTAATGGCTGCAGTCTGTCTCTGCATCCCCCTGATAGATGAAAAAATCAACATCATCTCCTGTTGCCATGAGACGCAGATCAGGATGAAAAGCAAGCGATGGGCGGCTGGCGGCGAGCTTCTAATTCCAGATGATATTGATAGCATCCCGCAACTTTTAATAATGATGCATGTGTTGCAGTCATTCAGAAAGCACAGATAGATGTTGTTCGCAGCCCCCCGGACCGCTGTCGATTCTGCTGATGATGTGGATGGGCAGATAAATCACACACTCACATTTTTCAAAGTGGACTCAAGAGGATCTCAGACTGGAAGTGTAGCCCGTCATACCAGCACACACAGAGTCTTTTAAAGAAACGGCACATTTTCCTCCGTACACTTTAAAAAATAAAGATGCTTAAAGGTTCTTCACAGTGATGCAATTTAAACCTTTTTTGAACCAGAAAGGTTCTTCAGGGGGTTAAAGGTTCTTTATAGTAGTGGTTCTCAAACTGGGTACAGTTTTATACAATTTTTATTTCAAAAATATAACTTTTTTATATTAAAAATGTATTAAAGTTTTATTAAAGTTGTTTAATTTAATATGATTTCTTTAAATAAAATTGTAAGTTTTAAAATGTTTATGTCACAAATTATTTTTTTGGGGGGGACGAAGTGATGCACCGTACACAAGGGGGACCACAAAACCAGTGGGAAGCTACACAGGTATATTTGTAGCAATAGCCAGTAATACATGGGTCAAACTTATTGTTTTTATGCCAAAAATCACTAGGTTATTAAGTAAAGATTATGTTCCATGAAGATACATTGTCCATTAATATATCAAACATTTATTTATCATTAGTAATATGTGTGGCTAAGAACTTCATTTGGACAACTTTAAAGGTTTTTTTCTCAATATTTCATTTTTTTTGCACCCTCAGATTTTGCAATTTTCGAATTATTGTATCTCAGCCAAATTTTGCCCAATTTTAAAAACTAACATCTGGAATGTTGGAATCTAACAAACTATATTTCCATGAAAAGCTCATTTTTTATTTAGACGATTTTTAAATCTCAATTAAAAATTACCCTTATTGCTTGTTTTGTGGTCCAGTGTCACAAATGCCCCGCAAAAAATGAATTTTTTACTACTTTTGTTTTGTTTTCAGTAAAAATATCGAAAAATTCTAAATTAAGATGTTTGTTTTTTCTTGATGAGCAAAATGACCCAAGAAAATAAGTCTAGTTTTTAGACCAAAAATATCAAATTTAAGTGATTTTGTGTATAAAACAAGCAAAAAAATCTGCCAATGGGGTAAGCAAAAATAATCTTGAACATTTTCTTAAACACTAAATTCAAGAAAAATTCAAGAAAAATTTGCTTACCCCATTGGCAGATTTTTTTGCTTGTTTTTATGCACAAAATCCCTTAAATTTGATATTTTTGGTCTAAAAACTAGACTTATTTTCTTGGGTTGTTTTGCTCATCAAGAAAAAGCATCTTAATTTAAGAATTTTTCGATATTTTTACTGAAAACAAAACAAAAATACTAAGACTTTTTTTCTTGAAAATTATTTTTTGAAGTGAAGTGTTTGAAAAATCTTGTAAAACTTACTTTAGTCATCTCCGTGAGCGCAAATCTTATTGCAACAGCATATAATGATATTCTAAAGAATTGTGTACTTATTATTTTATAGCAACAGTTTGGGAAGACCAAAACCAAAAGATTTTTAGAGCCAAAATGACAATGCTCGTATGCACAAAGCAAGATTTAAAAAGAAATGATTGATACAGTCTGGTGTGGAAGGACTTGACTGGTCCTTGATTTTCTAGGTTATTTTAACATTTGAAAAAACACAATGGGCCCTATTTTAACGATCTGAAACGCAAGTGCGAAGCGCAAAGCGCAAGTGAGATTGTGGGCGGATCTTGGGCGCTGTTGCTATTTTCCCGGCGTGAGAAATAACTCTTGCGCCGGGCGCAAATCAATAAGGGGTTGGTCTGAAGTAGGTTCATTATTCATAGGTGTGGTTTGGGCGTAACGTCAAATAAACCAATCAGAACGCTATCCAACATTCCCTTTAAACGCAAGGGCGCAAGTTCCATGGCGGGTTGCTATTATTATGACGGATTTACCAGGCGCACGCCAGGAGCGGTTCACAGCCGAGGAGACCGACGTTCTTGTAAGAGCAGTCAAAGACAGAAAAGTTGTTTTGTATGGGGATAGGAGAAACCCGCCCAAATCAGCGTCGGTTAAACAGGCGTGAGAGGAAATAGCCACAGTCTCATCAGCTGGCATCCCCATCGTTGCGCCAAGTACAATGATGTCAGGAGACGGGGGAATCCCAAGCTTGCAAGCATAAATCGGGCACGCCGTGTAACGGGAGGTGGATCTGCCTCTAAACAGGACCTGACGCCAGCAGAGGACATCGCTGTGTCCACCCTCACCGCTGAAAGGGTTTGGGGGCTTTGAAATCGGACCCAAGAAACGCAAGCAAGGTCCAACCCCAAAGTACTCTTACAAATCAAGTTCATATACATAAAGGTTTCTTATGAAAACATTTTAATTATTATTTACACAAAATATACGTAATACAGCCACACAACAAACTTATGAAAATATTTTAATCGTTATTTGCATGAGAATTTTTTAACACAGCCACACAATAAATAAAAACTATCACCACAATTATCACCACTATGATTCCCCTTATCTCGTCTATTAATATTTTTAAGTGTAACAATTTATGATTTGCAAAAGTAACTGTTGCATCTGTGTAGATTAGATAATCAAAGTGTGTGCGCGTTGTGCACGCTATACATATGGTCAAGCATGCACCCTTAAAATAGCATAATGAACAACGCGCAACGCGCCACTGACTTTAAACTTTTTTTTTCTGGTCAGTGGCGCAATTGTTTTTTGAAACTGCAAAATAGCATCAGGGATGGTTTGCGCTGGAACACGCCTCTTTTTTTGCGCTGAACCGCCCAGGGAGCGCAAGTTCATTCCCTAGTTTGCCGACGTGCGTCTGTGGAGGGAAAAACCCGCTGTCCGCCGGCGCAAAATACGAATGATACATGCGTCACTGACAAAGTCAATTGCACTGGGTGCAAGATAGGGCCCAATGTGTTCACGTGGTTTATGGTTAAAAAACACATTGTTTTCCATGTACCGTACATTTTTGTACCTCCAGATATCCTGCTTTCCTCAAACGTACAAAGCTTATCAAAAAGCTCTGTGTCCCTGATTGGCCAGCTTATCTGTACGTTGTGATTGGCCTGAATACCTCTGACATCAGCCGGAAATGTGCCGCTTCTTACCATGTTTGAAAGATTTCGTTGCTGACAGGAGTTAACTTACATGCTGTGAGGCCAAGCGTGAGGAATTATGATAATGTCGGTCTTGTCTACATCACCAATCCCAGGAAAAGATAAAATATGAGGGAAATATAATTACTGTATACTACTTGTAAAAAACAGATGCTGGATAAACAGCATGTGTTTAACAATATGGTTTAACTGTTTTGACTCAAGCGAGAAAAGATGTCTGATTAAAGGAAAGAGGTTGAAGCGTAACCTGTCTTTAGGATAAAAATAGCTCCGCCACGGGCACCAGAGAATCTAGGTTGCTCATGCATGCACTCACAAACATACGAATGACACGCTAATAATGAGCATGCACGCTGAGATGCATAGTGTGCTCAGTATTACATTGATATGTGCTGCAGGGGACAAGCACAGAGAAGGACATTAATCAGATGGTTTTTGTGAATGCAACTTTAACTTATCAAGTGAGAAATGCAAATTTGAAAATGATATGCCACTTGCATCAAATGCAACAACTTACCGTGGAGCAACACATGAGCACTATGATGAAGGCTTCAATGACCCCTCCGATGCCCACCATCCAGGTCATCCTCAGGAATAAAATGACACCCAGGATGTTTTGCAGACAGGGCAGATAAACTCCCATCAGCGTTCCCATCCGCGGAGCCTGGAAACGCAGTCACACAGCAGTCTGTTAGTTGTACAACATTGTTATCTGATTTGTTTCGTTCCAGTTATCAGTTTCATGTCTAATGGTTTTTTTGTTTATCGTTGTTCAGCAACCATTACATCATTTAGTTTTAATCTGCTGACAGCAAACAACACAACTGTGCAATCTTTTATGTGTCTATTAATTAAAATAAATAAAGACAAACTGAATCCAGGGTTCCCACACTGCAAATAATAAAAAATATCTAAAAATTCTTAAATTAAGGTGCTTTTTCTTTATGAGCAAAACGACCCAAGAAAATAAGTCTAATTTAAGTGATTTTGTGCATAAAACAAGCAACAAAATCTGCCAATGGGGTAAGCAAAAAAATCTTGAACATTTTTCTTAAACACCAAATATTGAAGAAATATAAAGCAGTTTCCTTCCAAACACCCATTAAACACAAGAATCATAGAGACTTCTGTATGAGCAAAAACACATCTTTATACCTTTACTTTTCAAAAAAGTGTTATTTTTGTACTGTAGTATTAATATATCAGTTTAAACCAGATGAGCCATCTGTATAATTCATTTCAAGGGCTTTTAAAGGTATTCTGAGAGCTAACATGATAAACAGCATGTGTGTGTGTGGTTTGGATATGAGCGAGCAAACAGTAATAGCAAACAGACAGTGAGTAAAGGCATACAATATAGTACTATACATATAGTATTTAAATATTAACATAAATCTCAGGGTGGATTGTGAGAATGAGATCGGTCCCCTGCTTTCTAAACATTATTGGGCAGATTTCTGTGGCGATGTAGTTAAACAGACATTAAGAATCTCATTTCAGAAATCACAGGTGTGGTAACAGTTCACGTGTCAACCAATCCATTCATTAGTAAACAATGAGCATATGGTGCTCATTTACACTTTACTGCAAAAAGATATAGTGATCTGCAAACAGATTTGACGCTAACATTGTGCTTTTTTACATCGAATGGTGCACACATTAATTTTTTGCCTGTGATAAAAACATGAACTTGCTGTCAAGGTTATTTTAGTCTTTAATAAAAAGATGCACAGCCCCGTCGTCAGCTCAGTCGGGGAACTACAGATCAATGTACTGTATGTATTAAAAAACCTCACTGACCCAATACAGCACTGAAACACATCCCATCTCCTCTCAAGGACATTGCTAATATAATGCAATTATCCTCCAGTTCAAGAAGGGTCATGCAGAGGAAACTCGGTTCAGCAAGCAGGATGAATACACAGGCGGGAACATGACAGTGGTGTGCAGGATGAATGCTAACACACCCCTCTATTCACACTGATGATTAAATCTGAAGTAATGGCCGTCTGCTGTCCTGTGAGACTACGGTACATGAAGACATGAATCAATTGTTAGTATAGATGAGCACACACACATACATACACAAATGCAAAAAAAAAACACCCACAAAGATGCACATACATATACATACACACACCTGTACACATAAAGACACATGGACACAAATGCACACATGCATGCACACACGCAGGCATGCACACAGAGATAAGTATACCTACAAAGATGCACACACACCTGCACACACACATGGACACAAATGCATACACAAATACAAGCACGCACACACACACACGTCTTTTGCAGGCTTGACGTGCCAACAGATGGCAAACTGGGAAACAAGACTTTTAATTTAATTAACCTGAAATAAATAAGACGTGCTGAATAATGCATGCCATTAAATTCAATATCAGCCATGCAAATGCAAATTCAGTGCGGGATAATTCGATTTTTGAAGGCAGGATTAATTTCAGTATTAATGTAATCTAATATAATGTGGCTTTATAAGCCGCGTCTAAACAACGGAAAAGCAATAATTACATTCTGTGATAAGGCCGCAAATTAAGCGAACCTCAACTCAGTGATGCTTGTACATGAAACACCTTTAAGATTGTTGTGCAACCATTTTAATGAAGTCATTACACTTTATGTAATGCATCAAAGCTTTTCAAAATCTATCAAAGTAGTTACAAATTGCAATCTATTAAATTTATTTTAAAATTATAATATCATGTACATAAACCAGGTACATATTATAAAGCAGCGTACACTAAAAGACATTATAATATGCATTATATAATAAATCATACAACAGTTCTTTCTAATTCCCGAATCTGATTGGCTAAGAGCTCTTTCCAGCCATGTGATATTCTACTGATAACATAACAGCAACCGCTTCACCGTTTGTATCATTCTGCCAACTACTGGTCATTTTAGACTGGAAAAAAGTTAATTAGACAATACTGCAAATATGATTTTAAAAGTTATAGTCTGAGATTGTCTGTGCAGTCCATTAAACGTTTGCTGAATGTGTGCATATTTAATAAGATGTCTGATGTGAATAGTTTTATCTTTAATTGTTCGTTTTTATTTGACAGAATTTTATTTTGATAAGAGCAGAAGAACAATTATAGCTGATTTATCTGTAGCACCTTATCTTAAAGCAGTTCAGTCTCTGTATGTATGAGGGCTCAACACACAGACTCTTATAGCCAAAGGGATCCCAGGGAGAGGAACGAAGATCATCTTTGCCATTTTGACATCATTCTCTTTATGCTAATGCGCGTGTTGTCAGAGGAATGTTAATCAGATTTACCGTCTGTGCCCTGCGGTGTGGCTTTCTCATCTCAACGCTGTCTTTCTTGCATTCATTTTTCCAGCCCACGACTCGATGACAGCAAAGACATTATTCAAATATAGTTCTTTCTTTTATGCTAAAAATTGCACAGGGCACAAAATCAACGTCTGGACAATGAATGCCAAGTGTCTGTTATATATTATATATGTTATTGCTATTAGCATGGCTGGGCTATATTGACCACAATTGGTATCTCGATAATTTTGGGATGAAATATTGTTTCATAAATCATCCAATATCATATTTGCAACAGACATTGGCACAAACACAATGATCATCAATCCACATGGAATCTTTACATAGATTTACATGGAAGAGTTTTATCTACAGACCAGAGTAACAATGAGACTTTTGACTTGGGCCAGTAAGCAACCATTTAATGCCACACATTATACCCCAGCAACAGCATAGCGAAGCCCAGTATAAATATGCTTTGCACCAGCAGGTTTTTTATGAGCAAATTCACCAGAAAAATCCAGTATTTTGTATATAATAAAAATTTCGTTAAGCACATAAACTATCTTTTCATTCTCTGTGTGGAACCTGAAGCACAACAAAATGACTGTAAAGAAACAGACCAGGGTGATAGAATAATGGGTTTATTCATAAAAAGTGTGTCAAGATAAGATTATACCTCCTCTTTTATGATAATAACACTGTTCCACAATAAACTGCACCATTTCCTGCCCCAACATCCATGAATCCAAGCAAACAGCACTTTATTGCTAATAAAAGACAGACTACAACCTAATGTCTTTCTCTTTCATTTCTGGCATCTCTCTAATTATAAACACAGGAGTTTGCTGCCCGTGAGGCGTCTTTATGTAACAACTCAGAGTGAGGGAGATGTGTTAGATCAGCACTTTGTGATTAAAGTGCTGTCGCTACTAAGTTTGTGGTACTGCAGGGCAGTGGTACGTTTTGCTAAATTTAGGCAGTAGTCCAAAATACCACAACATTACCATGGTACCATTGTAGACAGACAAACATTGTAGATAGACAGACATACAAACAAAGAGACACTGTAGATGGACAGACAGAAACATAATGAGACAGACAGACAGACAGACAGACAGACAGACAGACAGACACATAGACAGACACATAGACAGACAGACAGACAGACACATAGACAGACAGACAGACACATAGACAGACAGACAGACACATAGACAGACAGAGAGACAGACAGACAGACAGACAGACAGACAGATAGATAGATAGACAGACAGATAGACAGACACATAGACAGAAAGACACTGTAGAAAGATAGACAGACAGAAAAACAGAGAGACAGACAGACACTGTAAATAGACAGACATACAAACAGACACATACACAGACAGACAGACACTGTAGATGGACAGACAGACACTGTAGATGGACAGACAGACAGACAGACAGACATACAGACAGACAGACAGACAGACAGACAGACAGACAGACAGACAGACAGACAGACCGACAGACAAACAGACAGACACATAGACATACAGACAGACACATAGACAGACAGAGAGAGAGACAGACAGACAGACAGACAGACAGACAGACACATAGACAGAAAGACACTGTAGAAAGACAGACAGACAGATAGATAGATAGACAGACAGAAACATAGACAGACAGACACTGTAGAAAGATAGACAGACAGAAAAACAGAGAGACAGACAGACACTGTAAATAGACAGACATACAAACAGACACATACACAGACAGACAGACACTGTAGATGGACAGACAGACACTGTAGATGGACAGACAGACAGACAGACAGACAGACAGACAGACAGACAGACAAACATTGTAGATAGACAGAGAGACAAACAAAGAGACACTGTAGATGGACAGACAGACACATAGTCAGACAGACAGACAGACAGACAGACAGACAGACAGACAGACAGACAGACAGACAGACAGACACATAGACAGACACATAGACAGACACATAGACAGACACATAGACAGACACATAGACAGACAGACAGACAGACAGACACATAGACAGACACATAGACAGACAGACAGACACATAGACAGACAGACACTGTAGAAAGACAGACAGACAGATAGATAGATAGACAGACAGATAGACAGACACATAGACAGACAGACAGTGTAGAAAGATAGACAGACAGAAAAACAGAGAGACAGACAGACACTGTAAATAGACAGACATACAAACAGACACATACACAGACAGACAGACACTGTAGATGGACAGACAGACAGACAGACAGACAGACAGACAGACAGACAGACAGACAGACAGACAGACAGACAGACAGACAGACAGACACTGTAGATGGACAGACAGACAGACAGACAGACAGACAGACAGACATACAGACAGACACATAGACAGACAGAGAGACAGACAGACAGACAGACACATAGACAGAAAGACACTGTAGAAAGACAGACAGACAGATAGATAGATAGACAGACAGATAGACAGACAGAAACATAGACAGACAGACACTGTAGAAAGATAGACAGACAAAAAAACAGAGAGACAGACAGACACTGTAAATAGACAGACATACAAACAGACACATACACAGACAGACAGACACTGTAGATGGACAGACAGACACTGTAGATGGACAGACAGACAGTCAGACAGACATACAGACAGACGGACACTGTAGATGGACAGACACACACACACACACACACACACACACACGCACGCACGCACGCACGCACGCACACACTGTAGACAGACAGATAAACAAACAAATAAAACAAACAAACAGACAGACAGACAGACAGACAGACAGACAGACAGGCAGGCAGGCAGGCAGACAGACAGACACTGTAAATAGACAGACATACAAACAGACACATACACAGACAGACATACACATACACAGACAAACAAACAGACAGATAGACAGACAGAAAGACAGACAGACACTGTAGATGGACAGACATACACACATACAGACAGACATACAGACAAACTGACTGACTGACACATAGACAGACAGATACATAGATACTGTACACAGACAGACATACAGACATACACATAGACGGACAAACAGACAGACAGAAAGACAAATTGACTGATTGACAAATAGACAGATAGATACATAGACAGATACTGTACACAGACAGACTGACTGACACATAGACAGACAGACACAGACAGACAGACAGACAGACAGACAGACAGACAGACAGACAGACAGGCAGGCAGACAGACAGACAGATAGATAGACAGGCACAGAAAGACAGACAGAAATACAGACAGGCACGAAGGCATACAGACACTCAGACAGACAGACAGACAGACAGACAGACAGACAGACAGACAGACAGACAGACAGACAGACAGACAGACAGGCAGGCAGACAGACAGACAGATAGATAGATAGACAGGCACAGAAAGACAGACAGAAATACAGACAGGCACGAAGGCATACAGACACTCAGACAGACAGACAGACAGACAGACAGACAGACAGACAGACAGACAGACAGACAGACAGACACTGTATATGGATGGATGGACAGACAGACATATTCAATAGTAAAGTACACAACATTTTGCCTGTGATATTTCTGTGTTTAGCAAGCTGTGTGTGTGTGTGTGTGTGTGTGTGTGTGTGTGTGTGTGTGTGTGTGAGTCAAAAGTGTTGTTTCGACACCATGCGGGCTGAATTTAGGTCTTATTTTCCAAACTGCAGTGGTGTGTCAAACCAGTGAGAAAATCTGAATCAACAGAGTTTGGCAGCAGTCATTCCTCATCTGAGCCTCTGGAGCCAATAGACTTCATCATAGCTCAGCTGTTTCGATTGACTGCCTGTGTATCTGGAGCAGGTGTATAATCGAACCTCTTTCTTTCTGTTTGTGTATTTATGATTTCCCCTGTGATCTTCAGCCTATGAGAATCTCAGGTAAAGAGAGCAGAGAGAAGATGCCCAGCAGTCCTCTGGGGTAAGTGCTGGAAGACCCGGGCTATTAGCCTCAGGTGTTTCGGTCCCATGCTACTGCAGCCAGCTGTTCAAACTATACAATCATGGTGCCCACAGCCGTGCACCCCTGCCACGAACACCCGTGAGTCAGAGCGAGATGCCACTCGTCCCGCTGCAGAAGTGAGATGAGTTTCTTTACACATGACAATACAGCTTTGAGTGACAGCACTGAAAACTTTCAATAGGAAGTTTTGGGTAATAATTAACATCCATCAATTACTTGTTTGAGTATTTTATTATTTATTATGTATATACTATTACAGTATTGTTCAAAATAATAGCAGTACAATGTGACTAACCAGAATAATCAAGGTTTTTAGTATATTTTTTATTGCTACGTGGCAAACAAGTTACCACTAGGTTCAGTAGATTTTCAGAAAACAAACGAGACCCAGCATTCATGATATGCACGCTCTTAAGGGTGTGCAATTGGGCAATTAGTTGAAAGGGGTGTGTTCAAAAAAATAGCAGTGTCTACCTTTGACTGTACAAACTCAAAACTATTTTGTACAAACATTTTTTTTCTGGGATTTAGCAATCCTGTGAATCACTAAACTTATATTTAGTTGTATGACCACAGTTTTTTAAAACTGCTTAACATCTGTGTGGCATGGAGTCAACCAACTTGTGGCACCTCTCAGCTGTTATTCCACTCCATGATTCTTTAACAATTCATTCACATTTCTTGGTTTTGCTTCAGAAACAGCATTTTTGATATCACCCCACAAGTTCTCAATTGGATTAAGGTCTGGAGATTGGGCTGGCCACTCCATAACATTAATTTTGTTGGTTTGGAACCAAGACTTTGCCCGTTTCCTAGTGTGTTTTGGGTCATTGTCTTGTTGAAACAACCATTTCAAGGGCATGTCCTCTTCAGCATAGGGCAACATGACCTCTTCAAGTATTTTAACATATGCAAACTGATCCATGATTCCTGGTATGCGATAAATAGGCCCAACACCATAGTAGGAGAAACATGCCCATATCATGATGCTTGCACCTCCATGCTTCACTGTGTACTGTGGCTTGAATTCAGAGTTTGGGGGTCGTCTCACAAACTGCCTGTGGCCCTTGGACCCAAAAAGAACAATTTTACTCTCATCAGTCCACAAAATGTTCCTCCATTTCTCTTTAGGCCAGTTGATGTGTTCTTTGGCAAATTGTAACCTCTTCTGCACATGCCTTTTTTTTTTAACAGAGGGACTTTGCGGGGATTCTTGAAAATAGATTAGCTTCACACAGACGTCTTCTAACTGTCACAGTACTTACAGGTAACTCCAGACTGTCTTTGATCATCCTGGAGGTGATCATTGGCTGAGCCTTTGCCATTCTGGTTATTCTTCTATCCATTTTGATGGTTGTCTTCCGTTTTCTTCCACGTCTCTCTGGTTTTGCTCTCCATTTTAAGGCATTGGAGATCATTTTAGCTGAACAGCCAATAATTTTTTGCACCTCTTTATAGGTTTTCCCCTCTCCAATCAACTTTTTAATCAAAGTACGCTGTTCTTCTGAACAATGTCTTGAACGACCCATTTTCCTCAGCTTTCAAATGCATGTTCAACAAGTGTTGGCTTCATCCTTAAATAGGGGCCACCTGATTCACACCTGTTTCTTCACAAAATTGATGACCTCAGTGATTGAATGACACACTGCTATTTTTTTGAACACACCCCTTTCAACTAATTCAACTAATTGCCCAATTGCACACCCTTAGGAGCGTGCATATCATGAATGCTGGGTCTCATTTGTTTTCTGAGAATCTACTGAACCTACTGGTAACTTGTTTGCCACGTAGCAATAAAAAATATACTAAAAACCTTGATTATTCTGGTTAGTCACATTGTACTGCTATTATTTTGAACAAGACTGTATCTTCAATTTTTCGACAGCTTTGTATGTGGCTCCAACTAGAGTTTAGAGTCTATTTTATAATGAAAGACATAATGCGTGACAGGAGAGGAGCATAGGACAGGAGAAGAGAGAGAGAAGGGGAGAAGAGAAGAGAGGAAGAGAGAAGAAGAGAAAGCAGAGAAGAAAAGAGAGAAAAGGAGAAAGGTGAGGAGTAGAAAGGAGATGAGAGCAGAGGAGAGATGAGATGAGGAGAAAGGAGAGTAGAGTGAAGAAGATGAAAGCAGAGGAGCAAATAGAGACAGAAAGAGTAAGGGAGCAGAGAAGTGGAAAGAAGTGAGGAGGTGAAAGGAGAGGAGAGAGATAGAGAATGGAGAGAACAGATGATAGAAGAGAAAACAGAAGAGAGGGGGAGAGAAGAGGGCAGAACAATGAAGAGCAAACAAGAGAAGAGGAGGAGAAATAAGAGGAAGGAAAAGGAGATGAGAGCAGAGGAGAGAGGAGGAGAAAGGAGATGAGAATGACAGAGAGAACAGAGGAGAGAAGAGAATATAGGAGAAAAGAGGGCAGAACAGAGAACAGCAAAGGAGCGAAGAGACGACAGGAGAGAGGGAAAGAAGTGTGGAGGTGAAAAGAGAAAGAAGAGAGGAAGAGAGAGGAAAGAACAGAGAATAAATTAGATGACAGGAGAGAGGGAGAGAAAAGAGAAAAGAGGGCAGAACAAAGGAGAGCAAATAAGAGAAGAGGAGGAGAAATAAGAGGAGGGAAATGACAGCAGGAGGAGAGAGGAGGAGAAAGGAAAGTAGAGTAAATTAAATGAGAGCAGAGGAGCAAATAGAGACAGAGAGAGTAAGGGAGCAGAGAAGAGAAAAGAAGTGAGGAGGTGAAAGGAGAGAACAGAGGATAAAAGAGACAACAGGAGAGAGGGGGAGAGACGAGGGCAGAACAAAGGAGAGCAAACAAGAGAAGAGGAAGAGAAATAAGAGGAGGGAAAAAGAGATGAGAGCAGAGGAGAGAGGAGGACAAAAAGAGGAGAGAAGAGGAGGAAAAATAAGAGGAGGGAAAAGGAGATTAGAGCAGAGGAGAGAGGAGGACATAAAAGAGGAGAGATAAGAGACAGAGAGAGAGGAAATAACAAATAGGATAAGTGAAGAGAGGAGAGAGGAAGAGAGAAACGGATGGAGGAGAATACAGAGGGGAGGAGAGATGAGGAGAGATGAGAGGAGGAGGAGGAGGAAACAGAGGACAGATGATTGGAGAGGAAAGGATATGAGAGCAGAGCAGAGGAGAAAAAGAAAGCAACGGGAAGAAAATGACAGTGAACAAGGGAGAAGAACGCATTAAAGAGGAGGAGATAAGGAGAGGATGAGATGAGCCTGCAGTCGTCTCCTTTTACTTGGCTCCTCAGACAGGAGCTGGCAGTGTTAATGTGACTTTTGTTGAATAATTATAAGCACAGATACTGTGAGCATGTTCAAAAACTACACTGCTCTGTGCCTCTGTCCCTTGACATGAATTACCATCTTTTACTGTCAGTTTATGTGTGTTTAAGTTATTACGTGTGCGCGTGTGTGTGTGTGTGTGTATGTGTGTGTGTTCATGCAGTGCGTGTCGACAAGCCATCCAGAAAGAGCATATGGTCTCTGTAATGACCACATGTCCCAGGACATCTGATAACCTCACATTATAAGTTAAAAACTATTCCTCTTACATCATACTTTGGAAAAAGAGAACCCATTTTTCTCAGGCTGTTAACTCTCATCGATGTAATAAGACTGAAATCTTTCATTTGGCGAATTATGAAGCATCAGTGAATTCAGACTCACAAGACACTGAAGATGATCTCAGTTGTTTTATCTATATATATTAACACACTAACGGTTGTGCTGTACAATAAATTTAAAGGCAAAAATGAAATATCCATGCACAGCTTATAATTGATTAACGCTTATAATTAAAGGTGTGTAATGTGTGCTGTTTCTGTCACTAGAGGCAGGACTGATCTGAACACATTCATATCCTGTTGCTAGGGTGTTCAGGGTGGTTGCTAGGATGTTGCTAGGCGGCTGTCTGATCATGGATGCTTTCAGAATGAGATGTGTGCTGAATTCAGATGATGCATTTGGTCATCAGAGGACTTCGACGTTGGGCTCGGGTACATTTGCCTCTGGAGATGAGCGGATTGAACCTCTCAAAATGGACACTGATTGGAGAGCGGTTGCAAGCTAATTAGGTTGAAGTCGCTGTGTGAGACGAGAGGAAGATTATCACTCTCTTCTCACTCGTGTTGAGAGGGCAAATCCAATTCCTTCTCTCATTTCCCTGTTTTACTTCGATTTCTCTTCCTCTCTCTTTAGTTTGAAGTTGGGTCGACTGAGGGCTGATGTAAGCCACTGTTTTAATTGTTACTAAAATGGGCATTTCGGACATTTTGTCCACTCAGAAGAAGCTGTAACACTTTCAATACTTTTAAACAAAGTTTAAGCCACATCGCACATGCTCAGTACCCAGCAAGCTATTTGGTACTTTAAAGACGTCTAATAGCCGTCCAAGCACAGCCCAGACGTCTAGGCTAAAACAAGGCAAAAATATCTTGCATTGGTCACAACCCAAAAATAAATGAAATATAATAAAAAATACAAACACATTGTAATCACCGCTGACATTGCGTACATTATTGAATATCAAGACATCTCATTTCAAGTTATTTTGGCAAAACATGTAACCGGTTACTCATAGCTGAACTATATTGTGTCTATAGTTAAAGGGATAGTTCGGCCAAAAATGATATTAAACCCATGATTTACTCACCCCCAAGCTGTCCGAGATGCATATGTCCATCATTCCAAAAAATCTGCATCTATCCTTCACAAAATAAATCTAAACGGCTCCAGGATGATAAACAAAGACCTTCTGAGGGTAATCCGCGCAGTGTTGTTGTAGAAATATCCAAATTTAAAACGTTATAAACTTAAATAACTAGCTTCCAGTAATGCCGCCATCTTAGTCACGTCCACATTCAAGATGAGAGCGTATGCAGTTTACGGAGGTTTCTCTGCTGTTGCTCTGTGACCCTGCATTCTGAATTTGTCATAGGTCACTTAGAAAAGTGCGTACACTACGCTAATACTCTCTCCTGAATACCGAGGAGTCTAAGATGGTACCAGAAGCGAGTTATTTTCGTTTATAAAGTTTATAAACAAAACCTTTCTACAACAAAACAGTGTGGATTACCCTCAGAAGACCTTTGTTTATCATCCTATTTTTGTGAAGGATGGATGCAAATTTTTTGGACTTGAAGTACGTGGACCCCATAACTTTACATTCGATTAACTGAAAGATTAAAAACATTTTCTAAATAACTAAAAATGTGTTCGTCTGAAAAATGATGGACATATGCATCTCGGACAGCTAGTCCTGCACTTTATTTTCTAATTCCTGTATGTTTTAAAACCAAAACCAAAATGTCACGCGCATGTGGATGGACAAGCATCTTTGAATTTGTTAAGCATTTAGGACCATTCACCTCTCAGAAAATGTACAAATAAAAATCATTTTAGATGTTTAATGACTATTTAGAGAATTTCAACTAAAATTAACTTTTATACTTTCTTTTGCCTGTAGTTCAAGATTGTACGGTGCGCATTTCGACTCAATTTGCCAGCACAGATCACATTTATAGGTTCAATCTGGCAACATTCAATTAATTCACAAAACCAAACAAGAGCTAGCTGTTAATGTATAATGTGTAAAGCAACAGCAGGTATATCCATGTTGTTGTACCTGAACGGGTTTCTTTCGTGAGCCCTCGTTGTTCTCGGCCTCCTCGTGTTCTTTGCTGCCCTGAGGCAGGTTGGAATAGTTGGCAAGACTGCTGAGAAGAGACGATACCATGGGAATTGTGTCCATCTCCTCCTGCAAAAACACGACAACACAAATACACGGTTAGTAAACATTTACAGTAGTCTTTGGTCACCAACATACCTTATTGTAGATATAGAAAGCACTCATACAGTATATTATTAAAAAATAGTTTTTGTCAGTCTGTTGGCCAAAACGTTTTAACTTTTGTTATTATTTGTGATAATCCAAAGTCAGTGGGAGAAATGAATGGGCTTTTTGGCATGGGAGCCAGTGTGATGCTAACTTCTGGGTTGGCCTACAAAAATATCTCATCCCTGCGGCACTATTGGTAGAGCATACGGATAAAAAACAAAAAAACAAGCTTCAATCCACGTTGTGTCGCATGCATACATGTGAGATACCAGTTCAGTAAAGCACATCACACTGCCCTGCTACAGATATATTTGTGTCATTTTTGTGGTTCTGTTACAGTGAACTCCTAATGTGCTGGAGATGTGCCGCTATCATCCACCTGCTGGGTTTAATGTCCTCTAGTTTCTCTGCCCTTCAAACACTAATTATACTTATTAATGACTGTCAGAGACTTTAATTCACTTCATTGCTATAGTTTGTGTGTGTGTGTACCTCAAACAGGGCCATGTTCTTGCCGTCATACTGCTGGCTCTTTTCACCATCAGTGCTGTTGATGAACGGGCTGCTCTCTTTGGGATTTGAATCACCTGTTGGTCAACATCAAGAAAAAAAACATAAATATTACGAAAGAAACTCAAAACTTTAGACAGTCGAAACAGCATCTATTGCATTTATCTTAGATCTTATGCATGTATCTAGAAAATCATAACATTGCAAACTTTAATATAAAAATTGATGCTTAAAGCATTAAAAAAAGAAAACGAATAGCACACCCGAAATGATCTACGAGTCACGTCAAATGTATTTATAGTGCTTTTCATGCCTTTCATGAGGTGCCCAGCTCACGTTGAGTTTCAGGACTATAAATCAATCACAGCCTGTTTGTGTCTTGTTAACACTTTCATTATAATTCATCTGTTCTCTTTGAGGCAACTGCGCTGTGATGTTTGGAGACACATGTAGATCTGTAAAGATGGCTTCTGGTGAACTCCTGGGATCTTGGATAAGAGGCCAAATATATTTATGACAAAGTTGGAGTATTTGGTGAAGATTAGGTGTCTCCCTCATACCACAAGAAGGATATTTTAAAGATATATTTTTATCTCTCTGTCTCCTGGAGAGCCAGATTTGTGCCATGTTACTCGTCTATTTGCCCTAGTAAGGTTGCCAAGAAAAGAAAATGAAGCCGCCAACATCTTGATAAAAAAAATCCCTAATCAACTATTTATATCTCAATTCTAAAATAAACTCAAACATTTCTCATCTGTTATCTTGTAGTCTTGTTGTGTGTCAACTTTTGTCCCACTTGTGTTTATTTATTTCCTCTAACTAAGAAATACAAAATTGATGACACATGAACTCTGAGCAATGAAAGTGTGATCAAACACTGAGGAAATATCTAGAATAAAGTTGGATTTTCATAAACCTCATCACTGTAAGCGTATTGCTCAGAAAAAATTAAACTTCTGATCACAGGTTAGTCATCCGGTTCCAATGTGATTTCCACAATGATTATTCTCAGTAAGAGATCTGACAATCTCTCTGATCTCATCCGCTCTGAGTGTCTGATGTTGAGGTCTGTCGGCTGTCATCGCCTGATTGACGTTTGGTTCTCTGAAGCGTTTCAACGCAGGCTGTTAGTCTGTCACGCCGGACTGAGCAGAATCAAACATCACATTCACTCCTGCTTACATTAAAACGACACTTTTAAAAATAATGGATCTGAACAGTGATGCTATAGAAAAACCTTTTTTGGTTTTCAAGTCAAAGATTCATAAAATAAATATTTCCTTTCTAACTTTTTACAGTATGTTGAGACATTTTCCACCAAAGAAACTGCTGTGAAACAGAAAGGTTGTGTGGATGTTAAAGGTGCTTTATGAAACCATACAGCCAAAGACCTTTTTAAAAGTGTAAACCAAGCTGAACATTATAAAAATTAATAATCAAATGCATTCTTTCCCAAAACAAATTTAAAACTACACAAAACAATTCTCTATTAAGCGTATAGAAGAGAGTGGGGCACAAAGTAACACTTTTTGAGACTTTGGCTCTATCATTCAAAAAATATTTAAGTGAATCATTTTGGGGTATACCCACTTCTTTATTAAATGGCATTGGGTATAACCACTTCTTTATTAGATGGCATGGGGTATACACATTTCTTTATTAGATGGCATGGGGTATACCCACTTCTTTCTTAGATGGCATGGGGTATACCCACTACTTTATTAGATGGCATGGGGTATACACACTTCTTTATTAGATGGCATGGGGTATACCCACTTTTTTATGAGATGGCATGGGGTATACCCACTTCTTTATTAAATGGCATTGGGTATAGCCACTTCTTTATTAGATGGCATGGGGTATACCCACTTCTTTCTTAGACGGCATGGGCTATACCCACTACTTTATTAGATGGCATGGGGTATACACACTTCTTTATTAGATGGCATGGGGTATACCCACTTCTTTCTTAGACGGCATGGGCTATACCCACTACTTTTTAGATGGCATGGGTTATACCCACTTCTTTATTAAATGGCATTGGGTATAGCCACTTCTTTATTAGATGGCATGGGGTATACACATTTCTTTATTAGATGGCATGGGGTATACCCACTTCTTTCTTAGATGGCATGGGGTATACCCACTACTTTATTAGATGGCATGGGGTATACACACTTCTTTATTAGATGGCATGGGGTATACCCACTTTTTTATGAGATGGCATGGGGTATACCCACTTCTTTATTAAATGGCATTGGGTATAGCCACTTCTTTATTAGATGGCATGGGGTATACCAACTTCTTTCTTAGACGGCATGGGCTATACCCACTACTTTATTAGATGGCATGGGGTATACCCACTTCTTTATTAGATGGCATGGGGTATACCCACTTTTTATGAGATGGCATGGGGTATACCCACTTCTTTATTAAATGGCATTGGGTATAGCCACTTCTTTATGAGATGGCATGGGGTATACCCACTTTTTTATGAGATGGCATGGGGTATACCCACTTCTTTATTAAATGGCATTGGGTATAGCCACTTCTTTATTAGATGGCATGGGGTATACCCACTTCTTTATTAAATGGCATGGGGTATACCCACTTCTTTATTAGATGGCATGGGGTATACCCACTTCTTTCTTAGATGGCATGGGGTATACCCACTACTTTATTAGATGGCATGGGGTATACACACTTCTTTATTAGATGGCATGGGGTATACCCACTTTTTTATGAGATGGCATGGGGTATACCCACTTCTTTATTAAATGGCATTGGGTATACCCACTTCTTTCTTAGATGGCATGGGGTATACACATTTCTTTATTAGATGGCATGGGGTATACACACTTCTTTCTTAGATGGCATGGGGTATACACACTTCTTTATTAGATGGCATGGGGTATACCCACTACTTTATTAGTTGGCATGTGGTAAACCCACTTCTTTATTAGATGTCATGGGGTATACCCACTTTTTTATGAGATGGCATGGGGTATACCCACTTCTTTATTAAATGGCATTGGGTATAGCCACTTCTTTATTAGATGGCATGGGGTATACCCACTTCTTTATTAGATGGCATGGGGTATACCCACTTCTTTCTTAGATGGCATGGGGTATACCCACTACTTTATTAGATGGCATGGGGTATACCCACTTGTTTATTAAATGGCATGGGGTATACCCACTTCTTTATTAGATGGTATGGGGTATAGCCACTTTTTATGAGATGGTATGGGTTATACCCACTTCTTTATCAGATGGCATGGGGTATACCCACTTCTTTATTAGGTGGCATGGGGTATACCCACTTCTTTATTAGATGCCATGGGGTATACCCACTTCTACTTGTTACTTATGCTCCACTTCTCCTTTTACATTTTACATATAACATTTAAATTTAATGTAAATTAAAAATGTACAAATGTAAATAAATGTTCATACTATATTTAAATTCTGTAATGCTCCTAATAGAAGTCTATTTTTGATTTAAACTTGTTTTGAACCCAAAACATTAAAATCTTATAGGTTTGCAGTCTAGAAATGTAACCAGTACATATACCATATAATAAAAAACCACTACAGACAACATGGCTAGACTTGCCTTGACTTGATATCATTATCATTTGTAGTACACAACATGAGCCACAAGTCAATGGTACTCAATTCTGAAAGGTTCAATTCTCGAACAAGTGATTGAATTTTATTATTTTTGTAAAATCTTATGAGTACAATTTCAGATTCCCGCACCGAGCATTCCACCGCTTAACAGTCAACAAGTATGCTATCACCAAACTGAAATGAATATGAGTTTGAGCCATCAAACGCTGTGTTCCAGCTTCACAGCTGTTGAACACTTCACATAGCACAACGTGTACCCTAATCAGTCGACATCTTCAAAGTCATTACAGAAAAGTGTTGCCATTACTGTAGCAGAGGTGATATCATCCATGGAGAACTTTCCAGAACGAAGAGGCAGAAGGTATTTGATACGCATGTCACGCCTGGTCACGGATCTGAATCCACTTATGGATAAATCAGTTGGTGTTAATAAATTCTTAGATGAGTCTTAAATGAACACGAACAGACTGAAGAGCTGAACAGAGTTTTCTGGTTTCACTGTGAATTAGGTTCACAACACCCCCCCCCACACAAAATTGTGCTAAAAAGTACTAAAATCTTGTAATAGGGGAACTATTTTTAGCGCTAGCACCATATTGTGCACATGTACCGCAAAATGTTTTACACCGCTTATGTTTAGCACTAAAAATGTTTCCCCCATGATTACGAACCAGTGACCCACTTTTAGTGCTATTTAGCACAATTTTTTTAATGAGTATTATTACCAGTGTTCCAATGGGGGTGGGGGGTCTGGGGTTGTCCCGGATCTTCTATAAGCATTAAGGGACCCCCTATATAAATTATGGAGGTCCCCTGGTTTTTATTAAAATAAAAGACTACTTGAATTTAAAATTCTGATGCTGCGCTGCGCTGCCACAAAGCGATACTGTCCATTATTTGTCCCAATTTCACAATAAACAAATCCAAAAGATTTCCGTCTGAAATAAATGTATACTCTGAAGTGCGCCTCACGCTGTTTTCTGGAGGAATTGACAGATTGTTAGATTTGGAATTGGGTTAGGGACTTTTAAAGAATTCTTCTAACACACTCATTTTACACTAAATATTTAATATTTTTTATTAATACATTTAGCACAAAGTTTAATTAAATATATTTCTTAATTTGACAATATATTAACCTTCAAATATTAACATATATTTCAAAATTATTTCAGGGCAAAAAAATATTTAATAATAATAATAATTTTGCAACCCTTATGGCAAAAAAAAACAAAAAACATTTTTTCCTGGTCAAAATATAAAAGTTTATAAAGTATATTTTACTGTTGAATATATAATTTTAACTAGGGCTGTCAAAAGATTAATCACGATTTATCACATACAATATATATATATTTTGATATAATTGATGATATACAAAAAAATAGATGATTTTTTTTCTTAAAGGGACACTTCACCCATTTGCATTAAGCTTTGTATAGTTAGAACCCCAGTCATGTTTTTGAATGGTCATGCATCATTTCCTCAGTTGCCGCTGAGAGAGGAGAAATACAGATTTCAGTGTTGCACTTCCTTCTTTCAATGATGTAAAAATCATCATTTTGCATCATTGAAAGAAGGAAGTGCAATATCTTGGTAGAGGGATTGAGACTACAAACACCCCTTTTCTCGGTCAAATAGGCACCAAATTCTAAATTTATGTTACATTTCGACTACTAATATGATCCACTTTTAATATAGATCAATGTTTCCAAAGGTGAAATGCTCCTTTAAATGCGGCACTATATTATTATTTATATACATAATAATTACACACAAATATATTATGCAAACATAAACTTTTGCAATTAATCTTTTGACTGCCCTAATTTTAACCCTTTCAAACCTTTTTTGTTTACAGGTTTGTAACATAAAGTTTATCTTACAGTGCGATGTGAATATAAATGTTTTATAATATATAAATATTATAAAAGGTAAAGTTAGTCTACCTTTATTATGTTAATCAGAGTTTTTGTCCCAATCAGCCGTGTCAAAGACGGTGCGTCAAGCACCAATGGATGGGCGGACAACAACGCCTAAACTCAAAGAATGACAGTTCTGCACATTCTGAATGTTAATCATCAAACATGGACGAGGAGAGACTAGTTAGACGTTTAAAATCAGAACAAATCCCTCACAAGGAAAGCCATAAGAAGCAGAAGGATGTGTCTCTAGATATGTGCGCAAGAGGCACAGAAACAGAGAAAAATGAAATAAATAGGCGCACAAGTAACAAAAGCCTTGAAAAATGATATACGACCCAGCCAAATCACAGAGATGACAGTGACTAATATTATCACAGGACCTCGGTGTTCGGCGAAAAATATGGTAGGTCATTTGCAGGGGAATTTTTACTTTCCAAATTACAGACATGGCAGATTCAGATCACAGACAACCTCTGCAGTTATTACAAATCACTAAAAGGTCACCAGAGGCGAATACTAATCCTGTGCAAATAGGGCTTTAGATAATTAAAAATACAATAGAAAGTGATAGAAATTCAGCTTGTGTTGAACAATGGGGGTAAAAAATCCCTTGTAATGAGTATATTTTTAGTAACACATTTTCTAATTATTGTTTCTAATATTTCTTAATAAAATATTGTCTAATCTATTATCTAATCTATGCCCAATTAATTATATATTATAATATATATACCACATAAAACATGAGTTGATTCTTATGATGCATGAATTGATGGTAACAACTTATTAGTTAAGAAATTATTTTAATAAATAAAATTCCCATATAATGATTGCAGACATAACTTAAAGTAATATTTGTGCCTCAGGGAAAAAATAGCTCTTAAATAAAAGCTTAATTTCTGCTTCTGCTCAGTGCCGGCGCCAGCCGAGCGCTGATGAGGGGGCGTCTAAAATACCAGAGGGGGCGATCACATGAATGCATATAATTCCCCCAGCTAGAAAATACATAGGTTTGGTACATTAAGTTTTAAAGTGTTATAAACAAACATCTCTGTAATACAACCACAAAAACTACAGCTATAGTGAGCAACGTACAGAGCTCTGAACAATACAACAACAACAAAAAAACGCATACCTAACGTCACATATTAGCACAACACACTACTCATTAGAAGTGCAGACCCAGAGGTAGAAATACATTTTACGTAATGGTGGGGGGCAGTGTTGGCAAATAGAGTTGATGGTTTTCAGCCCAAAAACGGTCCAAACGCAACATTTTATCAACATTTTGGTTCAATTTGATCATATAACGTAGTTATTTTAACTGCCACAAGTAATGCACCAAGCTAGCGATTAAGCAGCTAGAGAACCACAATAGCAAAATGGCAATAACTCGTTTACATATACAGCTATGCTGTAGGATAGGCTAATTCAAATTCGTTAATTATAAATTTAACAATGTCTGTTTTTTTATCTATTTACTCCTGATAAACAGGTGTGTGAGAGAGAGAGATCGTACAAGCTTACCTTTAACGTTAAATGCAGAACAATAATAGGCTGTTGGTTGTACGTTGACTTGCAAGGATGCTGAAGAACATGAACATCTGAACTTTTCAAAACTATGTACAGTCTGGCTGAAGTTCATGGTGCCCGAATTGACTTAATGACAGCCGAATATTTGGATCTTTGCACCTGAAATGCTCCGATAATTCATCCACGCCACGGCATTAATTGATGTGTGACAATCTGGAGTCCGGTTTGTAGAACTTCCAATGCTATTTTCCATATATCCATTGCTACAGGGCAGGCCCAGGTCACTCTCACACTCCTGTCTGTAAATTTTTATATAATTTCCCACTTCGACATCTTGATTTCCCTCTGAGACTCAGAACGCGGGCTCATTGTCGGCGTGCCTCAAGCCGTCAACACAAACTTGTTCAACTTCAGGCGCGGCTGCAAGAACCAACAACCACATGACGTCAAAGTACCGCGAGAACGATTCGAGAAATCATACTAAGTGTCGTTTCGTCTCGCTCTCGCGGCATTTTGACGTCTTCGCCAGATGAATTCGAACAAGCCTATAGGCTATACATGAGTGGGCGTGTGTCACGGTAGAATACATGCACACTTGTTTTTTTGTTTTGTTAAATAATTAGACTTTAAAATTCCCTTTAGGAAGACAATACACAAGGCAAACGTGATTTTTAAATAGCGCATTTTATCATTAAAATCCCATTAAACATTAATGGTGATCTGAGGGGGCGGGATAGTGCCAGTGAGGGGGCGACGCCCCCTCACGCCCCCTCGTGGCGCCGGCCCTGCTTCTGCTCATTATGACAAATGAGGGTCATTGGTAATTTCCTAATGGCATTTATTCACCTGTGTGTGTGTGTATTACTGAACGAATGCCATAATCTTTCATTTTTCTTTTCACAAACTCAACTCGGCCACACAGCTGTGCTGTCTGGAAACCAAAGATTAAATCCAGCAAATAAATGATATCCAATTTATCTGCATTGGTCACATTCACCGCTGTTTCTCTACAGCATTATGTGAAGAAATGAAGCATCAGCGTACAGAGCTAACACCAGTCGACAGCCAGACTTAATAAACATCCATTGACATGATGTTGTTGTTTATAACAATAAAATATTACTTTACATGATGACACATTGACAGACAGAGGTGTTTGTTATAGGATTGTTTCACTGTCTAGATTAACTATAGACCCGGTATATAAGTAACACATCCTTCATTAGTTATGACCTCCAGGATTCTTCTCAATAGATGAAACCGTTCACATTACAGGAGATCTGCAAAGAGACAACACACACACGGAGCACAGCGGTCTCACCATCTGTTGCCCTTGACGACTGATCACAGACCAGTTTGATCTCATCCCCCTTTTTATTTGGAAAATCGCCGTGGAGAAGCCCTGGTCCAGAAGGAGCATTAATGGGCAAATCTGTCCAAAGATCTCTGTAATGTTGTGAGTAACAGCGCCTGTGGACATTAATATGGTGGAAGACTCTGCGTGCATTTGATGGGATGTTGACCCATGATGACAGATCAATGTTTCTTCATCGCAGGGATTTAGTAAAACTAGAAATGTGGTTTGTGTCCGTCATGCTATAAACATGTCTGTCTGACTGTGTCGCAGGCTAACAGAGATGACAAATGGGTTTCTGCAACTTATTTAAAGTACAAAGCCTTTATTGTTGGAGAATAGCTTTATTTAAAGTGCAGGTACAGCTTCCCCTCATCCATGAAAACTTTTTTTATTGTGATAATTTACAATATCATCTTACACTTTGTCTTATGTTATAACTTTATGGCACCCTACGAAATGATTTGTTGTTTGTCTGTACTGATGCATTTCCTATTAACACTGCAGGATGTGACCAATGACCTTTAAATTTAATATTTGCTTGGTTGCAGATGCTTCTTGGGTTGGGAAACATCAATTTTGGCCTCCTCTATACTTGAACACTTTATCAGAGTAAAAATAACACGAGTGATATCTGTAGGAAAGGGCACAATGTTGCCTCATCAGGTTTGACCGAAGTGAGCTGTCAAATAATTTTGTCGGGTCTGGACAGATGCACTGCAGGTGTTTGCTTTGAAATATTAATGACACACACAGACACGCGCACACACAGACGAACACACACACAGCCTTTTCTGAGGACTGACCTCTATACCTGTTATGTGTCATAGCTATAGGATCAATTTCTGTCTTCCTAAGTTTGTCTCTCTTCAACAGTCGCTGTATTTTCTGGTAATTGCTGACAGCACTGACAATCTCATTTCAAAGAGAGGAAGAACAAAGCAGACAGGTAAATAAATAGACCTGAAGTTGTCTAGATCTCAGATACGTTTTGACTGACGTGAGAGATGAATGATGGTGTAACCTTTATTGCAACATAACCTGCACATAATCAGGCATTTAGATTAAGGTTACGTTTATGTATTTTGCTGACACTTTTATCCAAAGAGACTTATGCTGCGTTAAGACCAGCCGCGGTAGAGGCGTCAAGCGCGAGTGATTTCAATGTTAAGTCAATGTGAAGACGCGTTGACGCGCATCTGGCGGCGTGAATGAGGCGTTTAGCGGGGCGCGACAGACGCGAGTCCGCCTCATTCGCACATCTAGTTAGTGCAAATGGCACAAATTGAGCTTTGCCGCGGCAAACGCACAAGTTAAAAAATTTGAACTTTGGCGGAAAAACGCGCTGCGTTAACCAATCAGGAGCTTGCTCTAGTAGTGACTTGATTACAGGAAGCGAGCAGAGTCGCAGAAGCCCCTCCCATGAGGCGAATTTCCGCGTGAATGTCTCGATGGCTTTCACGTGTGAAAGTTGAAAATTTGAACTTTGGTGGAAAAAC
Source organism: Paramisgurnus dabryanus (assembly GCF_030506205.2). Lineage (NCBI taxonomy): Eukaryota > Metazoa > Chordata > Actinopteri > Cypriniformes > Cobitidae > Paramisgurnus > Paramisgurnus dabryanus. Next base: position 30,955,047 of record NC_133343.1, on the reverse strand, counting down.
GTGCTGCGTTAACCAATCAGGAGCTTGCTCTAGTAGTGACAAGATTACACAAAGCGAGCAGAGTTGCAGAAGCCCCTCTCATGACGCGAATTTCCGTGTGAATGTCTCGATGACTAGAATTTCACGCACGGCTTTCACGCATAAATGAAGTGAGTCAACTCAAAATGTTCAAGCGGCAAACTTGATGCGGTACACGCGAATTTGACGCCTCAAAGCAGCTGGTGTGAACCCATGTTATGCTACGTTCACACCTGCCACAGTAGTGGCGTCAAGCGCGAGTGATTTCAATGTTAAATCAATGTGAAGACGCGTTGACGCGCGACTCAAGGTCTCGTGGGACAAATGAGGCGTTTAGCATGTCGCGGTAGACGCAATTCCACCTAAATTGCACGTGTAGTTCGTGCGAATGGCGCGAATTGAGCGTTGCCGCGGCAAATGCACAAGTTAAAAAATTTGAACTTTGGCGGAAAAACGCGCTGCGTTAACCAATCAGGAGCTTGCTCTAGTAGTGACTTGATTACAGGAAGCGAGCAGAGTCGCAGAAGCCCCTCCCATGAGGCGAATTTCCGCGTGAATGTCTCGATGGCTTTCACGTGTGAAAGTTGAAAATTTGAACTTTGGTGGAAAAACGTGCCGCGTTAACCAATCAGGAGCTTGCTCTAGTAGTGACAAGATTACACAAAGTGAGCAGAGTCGCAGAAGCCCCTCTCATGACGCGAATTTCCGTGTGAATGTCTCGATGACTAGAATTTCACGCACGGCTTTCACGCATAAATGAAGTGAGTCAACTCAAAATGTTCAAGCGGCAAACTTGATGCGGTACACGCGAATTTGACGCCTCAAAGCAGCTGGTGTGAACCCATGTCATGCTACGTTCACACCTGCCACAGTAGTGGCGTCAAGCGCGAGTGATTTCAATGTTAAATCAATGTGAAGACGCGTTGACGCGCGACTCAAGGTCTCGTGGGACAAATGAGGCGTTTAGCGTGTCGCGGTAGACGCAATTCCACCTAAATTGCACGTGTAGTTCGTGCGAATGGCGCGAATTGAGCGTTGCCGCGGCAAACGCACAAGTTAAAAAATTTGAACTTTGGCGGAAAAACGCACCACATTAACCAATCAGGAGCTTGCTCTAGTAGTGACGTGATTACAGGAAGCGAGCGGAGTCACAGAAGCCCCTCCCATGACGAAAATTTCTGCGTGAATGTCTCAATGACTAGAATTTCACGCGCGGCTTTCACGCGTAAATGAAGCGAGTAAACTCAAAATGTTCACGTAGACGTGAATTTGAACCCACGATTACACTGCATTTTTATCAGTTTGTGTTGGGACTGAACCCACAACCTTTTATGTTAGAACCCTGATAATTTACTTAACCCCCATGTCATCCAATATGTTTAATATGTCTTTCTGTGTTCAGTCAAGAAGTAAGTACTTTTTTAAGGAAAACATTCAGGATTTTTCTCCGGACTTTAGTGGACCTCAACAGTTTTAATGCAGCTTCAAAGGGCTCTAAATCTTCTATAAAGGGTCTTATCAAGCGAAACCAATTTCATTTTCACTAAGAAAAAACGTACATCATGCGTGACCTTTCGACGTGATTACGTAATATGTAAGGTCACGCTTGTGCATCACACGGCTAGTGCAAGACGAGAAGATGTGGTTAAAAAGTGTTTTTTTGTCGAAAATTGTGATAATTTTACTGGATAAAACCCTTATGCCTTGGTTGGGATTAGTAAATTATCAGAGATGTTTATAAAGAGTGGAGTAATCCTTTAAGCGCATATTTTACTATCCAAAGTCATTTATTAAGCAAGTAAAATGCAACATTTCATATCAAATCATAGTAAAACCATAGTTCAGTTTACACATTTGAGATTTGTTATCCATTCTGTTGCAATGCATTATTTCTTTTAATTTATTTAATTTATTCTTTAACATATTTTACAAACCCGACTGCAGGCTGAATAATCTTTAATATATCCTGCACAGTTTCTCATGAAGTGGAAAATGTTTTTGTGCATCTATGTATTTTTATAGCATGCAGATGGCTGCAGGTTGGGACCTGCTGAACGACAGCTCCATTAAGCTTTTAAAAGCACCAATTTTCAGTGTGTGTGTGAGCGTAGGTGTGAGGGTAAACTGCACATTTTGTAATAAGGCCGGCACTTCAAAAGGACTATTTGAACCCTGTGGAACGGCCTCGCTTTGCTTCCTTTGTAGTCTAACAATATCACCTTTTTTTCCGAAAAGTCTGGCAGACCGCTCGAGCACACCCGGCTCACAACGATTTACGATCAAACAGAGGGAAGATGAAGCCAATGATGGTTAAAGTTGCATATTGATACACGCTGAATATATTTAGATTCTCTGGATATTCAATATTTAGACTAAATATTTTGTTAAGAAAAATCTCTAGGTGGTTGTGTGGCAAGGTTTTGGAGAGGTTTTAAATAACCAGGTCTGCTGGTGATACTGGGAGGGCAGCTGGAAGTACAACTAAACCAGTTAAGTCAATCAAGTTAAGGGAGAAACATCTTTTAATCCCCTTATTAAAAAAAACTCAAATGTAAAAAAACAATGCATGTAATGATAATACCATGATCCTTCAGAATATACCATGGTAATGAATTTGAGACATATAGACAAGATCTAAAATATCATGGTATTGGTTATTACATTGATGTCAGTGTTATGTCATGCTCAGATCATATTTCACCTAAAAAAAAAACATTTTTTTAATAATGTCAAAATATATTTCTAGGACCATTAAGTAAAGTCGCAAAAGCTGTCATGAAAATGTCACAATGCAAAATCCTAATGGAAAATATGAAATATTGCCTTTTTGACTTGAATATAAATTGTTTATGTAAGACTCGGCCATAAATATTAAAACTAATATGTTACTATTTCCACATAAGCAGCAGCTGTAATGTCTAAAACAACACATATACAGAGACTTAAATGTTATAAGCAGAAGTGTGCATTTTTACAAACACAGAGCGTGCATTTACATGCACAAAATAATCAATCAAAAATTAGCTTAATCATGCATTTACATGCAAATCAAATAATTTCCAAAGGATTTGGAAATTTGTTCGGTAGTAACATCCCCATCCATCATCCATGTAGTCATTTAAAAAGCCAACTGGAAATCTGCCAAAAGCAACACTGTAATATGTACACTTTCAAAAAAAAGTACCTTTTCTGTCTCTGGGGTGGTCTCCTTTCTACCTTTACAGGAATACAAACATAATACCATGTTGTACCTTTTTGGGTACATTACTGTACCTTAAAGGGAACATATCATGAAAATCTGCTATAATTGGGTCCCAAGTGCTTGAAAATTTGAAAAGGATCAACCCAGTAACTTAGTTTTGGTAAACCATTCTCTGCAAGCATGTGAAAAAATAGGTCATTGAAATTTGTCTCCCCTTGTGATGTCAGAAGGGGATAATATAACCCCTTAATCTGCTCTATCCAACCACGACACTGCCATTTAGTGCAGAGATCAGCTCATTTGAATTTTAAAGGACACATTTTTCCTCACACCTACAAAGTGCCAATTTTAACATGTTATAATAAATTATCTATATGATATTTTAAGCTAAAACTTCACATAAGTACTCTGGGACACCAAAGATTTATTTGACATCTTAAAAAAGTATTGTAAAATGTCCCCTTTAAGGATATATTGTGTAAGTGTTTTGCACAATTAGTCTGGTACAAAATTGCTTCTAAAAGGTTCACAGAAATATATAGGAGCCTACCCAAAAGGTACAACATTTTAATGTGTTGTATACCCATAAGGTACAAAAAGAACCTACCACCGCAGTGAAAGAAAAGGTACAATTTTGTACTTTTTTCTGACAGTGTAACATGAGCTTTTAATTTCTAACCGCACAAGTCGAGAGCAGACTTTTATGCATTACTTTATGCTTCTGATTGGGACATTTATATTTTACACGCAGGGACATGCACGCATGAACAAAACTGCGAATAAGCCAGTTAAGGCATTTATGCATGGAGTGATCTTGCTTTAGCCGTTTACGACTTTTTACTGTTTTACGTGTTTCCATGACCTCACACGAGATTCGTTTATTAAGCGTAATCATAATAAGACTCCGTGTCTGAAATAAAAATTCCAATATTCAGCTCGAGAGTGACTAAACATTTGAGTGATGAAACTTTAAAACGGTTTCTAATGAGATCCAACATCCCACACTCGCTGCGCTCCAACTCTACTGGAGAATCTCTGACTAATTCATCAGGATTAAACTAATAGGATTTGTTCGAGATAACATCTAACAATTAAGATAATATCGGAAAGGTGAACCTGCTGTGCGTAACCCAGATATGAAACTCCTCAGCTCATCCTCTGTCTGGTGAGATAACGTAAGATTACACAAATATCAAGAGCTCAAATGCAATTCGAGGTTTAGTTAATTAGTTAAAATGCAGGAGTTAGAAACTTTTCTATAAGCTTCCCACTGAAGATATCATCAACACAAAGACACCAAAACAGATCACCCACAAATTTACATTTAGTCACAATTTAGTGTACTCATTTCACACTTTTCAGGGTTATAATCACATTTAGAGGGACATTCACAAACACAGACAGACACACACAAACACAAACACAAACAAAACTATGCAAACGTACAAGGAACTTTTCTAACAAGAAAAGTTCAAGACAATGACATACAGTACAACGACACAGGGTTTTGCGTGTTCACACGTGTGGCGTGTCACGCACACGGCAGTAGTCTGCCTGTCTCTCACCTTTTTTGGGTTGACAGGTGGTGTTGACCACTGGAGAGAAACGCACACAACACACACAACTTTAGAACGTAATCACACAAACATTCATCAAAACAAAGACAAAGTCTCAATGATGAGAAAATAATGTGTTCAACAAATGAAATATGCAACACAATCTCATGACAATTTATAACAATGTTATGAGGTGCCCAATTCATTTCAGTTACGTGCGATCTCATTTGTATGTTTAAGTATGAACTTCTTTCACCCCGTGGACATCGGTCAAAGTCCCTTTAGGGAAGCTGACTACTAAGCAGCCATGTTTGCATGTTTGAGAAAAGACAGATAACCGCATGCTAATATCATAATTAAACAACGTATTTCTGATCAACAATTAAACTGTACCATAACTTTAGTTTTTTTGTTGTGTGACACTTTGTAGTTTTTCAACCTTCATAATATATTTTCAAGACCCTTGTGATGGTACATCGACTTAAAATAGATTGAATGACATGTCTACCATAGCCTGACAGGGTCTGTATCGCTTTTACTCGTACTTTTAAACTTGGGGTTTCGGGTAGTAACCCGAGCACAAAAGAACTACAAAAATCTGCTTTATGGCATACGTCACTTCCTCCACTTCCTCAAATTCGGACGTGAGAGCGCAAATATTTATGTTCCAGATGTTTTTGTCATGGCCAAAGCAGCAACTAAGAAAAAAACCCCAAGGTTTTGTCGAAGGAGACCAGAAGAGAAAACATGATAGTGACAGAATAAAAGGAAGGACGAGGATCAATATTGGGCCAGTGTTCGCCCTCGCTGACATGAACTAAAGGAGGAGGAGGGGTTTCTGACCGATGCTGACTTGGCCGTCATGCTTTTGGACTAGTAAGTAATGTTATGTTGCTTGCATGTAGAAGTCCTGTCTGGCGTCCAAACAATACTATTTTTTTTTATGTGAATTTTTCCTTTGCGACAGTGCTGCGGCACCTGTGGCTTCTAGGGGCGCTAGACGTGCCAAATACATGTCTAGCACCCCCTAGTGGCCAAAAAGTTCTGCGGTGTGCCATTAAGTTCAAACTGCACAAAATTATTTTTTTTTGAGGTCGTTTAAGCAACTGCATGTGCACACAGGTTGTCAAGTGCCGCACATGAGCTCCTCCCCCCGAGAATCATCAGAACCATATGATTGGTTCTGGAAGGCAGAGCTTTCGTCACCAGAGTGGCCATATTGAGTGTTGCATTAGGTGTGTTCCACTGCGGCGCTGCACAGACCGATTGGCGGCTGGCTTGAAGCAGTGCATATATTATATCTCCCAAGGGTTTTTCCCTCCTAGGATTTTTTTTATTTCCTCGGCTAAAAAGCCCGGGTTTTTTTTTCTCCTAGGGTTTTTTTTACCCCGGGGAGGCAGCCTTCTTGGGCTTAACTTAGCTTCCTCTTCTAGACGTTACATTAGTAATACGCTTGCTTATAATGTTGAGTCATAGCAGCAGCAAATTTTACTGCTTATGCTATCGTGTATTTTGTTGTGCTATCTATCGTTTTTCTGTGCTTTTCACTGCTTCTATTAATGTAAAGCTGCTTTGAAACGATTAACTATTGTGAAAAGCGCTATATAAATAAAATTGAATTGAATTGAAGTGCATGCCAGTTAGAAATTTTGTTCGACTTGGGCTGGCGCTGCATGCATGTGACTGTGACGTATGGTATCAAAGTACCACAAGAGTGTTTCGAGAGCCGGCGCAACCTCTCCAGAGCGTTAACGAAAGCTCTTTGTGATTGGTCGCCTCACTGATGACAACGATCACATCCGTTTTATGTTTATTCCAAACTTCAGTTTCACCAATAAATATTACAAATTTACCGAGCCCCTAAGGTGACATTGGAGTAAAAAAAATCTATAGTTTAGTTTCATGTGCTCACGTGAAACTTTCATGTGCAGAATTTATTTGTAAAGTTTAGTTTTGCGTGCTCGCGTGAAACTATCGCGTGCTCACATGAAACTATCGCGCACGCACGTGAAACTTTCGCTTAGTGCTATAAGTTTCAGGTGAGCACGTGATAGTTTCACATGCTTGCACGATAGCTTCACATGAGCACACGAAACTAAACTTAAAAAAAAAAATCTGCACATGAAAGTTTCACGTGAGCACATGAAACTAAACTTAAATTTAATTTTTGCTCCATGTCCCCTTATTTTTTTATAACAGGTAAAACTCTTTAATATACCTGAATATGTTATATTGTGCCATGTAAAAAAAGAAGCAAAAGACAAAACTGGTATTTTACGGTTTCCTGTTATTTGCAAGCATACGGTATAAACATCAACTAAAATATTTAATATAAAGTGATGCAACTTTTATTAAAAGATTTATGTTTTTACAAATTCACTATCTAATTCACTTAAAAGGAAACACGGCACACACATCACTACTGCAAGCAGCAGGTGTCCAACTTCAATCACCTGCCAGCCACAAACCATGAACTCGAACACACCTACTGTCTACTATTCATAGTAATATGAGTGCTCAATCATGCTATATCCAATATTTTTGGTTGAGCTTCATTTTTGTTTTTATTTATTGTATATTTTCTGTAAAATTCATGAATTAGCCAACTCATAAATTGTTAATATATTTCTGTAAGTTCAGGCTGAAGTATATGGGAATATATTGGAAGTTTCTCATCCGAGGAGCTGAAATTCCTTTTTTAATTCCTTATAAAAAAGTCAACAATGCAAAACAAAATACTCTGAATGTTAACAGTTCAGTGAATAAGTTTTAGTTTCCCCCTACAGTATTACTATCAGCATATTTAGTCCCATTAAAACTCTCTGCATATGTGAGCTATAAATCAAAGTGTTTCATCATTAAGAGGGTTAAAGAATGAGTTGTATTATTTATTAAACCTGTGCAATGTGCTATTCAATTCCTCACAAAATGGGAATTTTTATCCAGCATTCCCATCTTCTGAGGGTCGAAAAACTGTGTCAGTAATTTACACCGGCTTTAGTTCAGTGTTGCATGGTGTTGCATGACCTTTCGCTGGAGTTTCTGTATAAAAGAAACAAATGACAGACCAAAGGGATAAACTCCTCACAAAAACAAGATGTTATTTCTTCTGTGCATGCCTACTTTGCACGACTTTCATCCAGCATCTCACTATGTTCAATCAGTCGTCTCAGGAGAAGGAATGGATATATTCATATTCATAACACACTTCACTATATCACACAATTTATGGCGCACGTTCAGCGTGCCTGTTTTTTTCTCATGCAAGTCAGTGATCTCTATAGATAACATCAGGGCCGTGCACAGACCTTTTGAGGGGCATGTGCTGAAACTGAAAAAGGGCACCCCCCCCAAATAAATATCACTTAATAATCATCTTAATAGCTTTATATTTATTCGCTATTAATGATTGAAAAAAATCACTATTAATGAATGAAAAATGACATTTTATGATAGCTTGGCATTATACAGTGCAAACGATATATGCCCTTTTAAGTTGGCTTTAACAATTTACATCCTGGGTGTTTGTCTGTATTAGGCCTATTTGTAGTCATGTGTTTGTGAAGTGCTCTTGTGAACTTGCTCTTATTTAATTGTAGAATATATAAATTTTAATTTTTTCCTCTGCTTACATAAAGTTACATTAAAATATGTTTGAAGAAAAAAAAGGTATTCTGTTTGTTTTATAAGCTCATTTTTATTATTTGGTTAACATGTTTGTGTGATTGATATGTGATTGAGAAGAGGGGAAATAGGAGATTAAAGATCAAAATAGGAGATTATACTATACTATAGCCATACCATTAGCATATTCATTTCAACATGTATCTCTGCCTACCTGGCAAAAACTGTGCTGAGGACCAGGAACCTTGGTCTTTTGAAGGTGCAAATAACTGCATTACTAAAAAATATACTAAATACTAAGTAGACTTAACTCTATGCAGTTGATTTCAGAATAAAAAGTTATGAACCAAATAATCATACAACAATCATACAACTCCCTTGACTAATTCAATGCATAAGATACATGCATATACAATAAATTATATCCAGATTGCATACTATAATGAGTGACAGGCAATATAATGTACATACTTGTATCCTTTACACGTTTTTCGTTTTCCCAACTGGGCATCTGATGTCTAAGACCTTTCTAATCTGATATGTTTTTGGTGTTAATGTAGGCTAGACATTTTAACGATTTTAACGATTGAGACGCGTCATGCAAAAAAAGCGGTAAAAACCCGACCGTGCATTCCGTATTGTTGTCACGGGTGCCCTTCACATGGGTGAACACTTGTTTAAAAACTGCTCGCGCTTTGTCAAAAACTCAATTTGGTCGCAGTTTGGAGCTCTTAGTGCCCCCTGATTGCCCACTCGACCAATCCCGTCTATGGATAATTCGGCTCTGCTCAAATTTATAAAACATGCGCCGTTATATACATACTAGTGTTTCTTTCGTAATGAGACAGCATTGTACTCAAACAACAAGATACTTATTTACCGTTGCAAGACGTTCAGCTGCCTCTGACTGCTGTGGAACTTCAGCTCGCTGCACTCAGGGGGCGGAGTTAAGATGTTTGACAGACAGTTTGAGCGGATCCAAAAATATTTAGTTTTTTAATAATTTTACTTGATAAATATATTTGTAAAACACACAGACAGAGGTAAATGTTTAACAATAGCATTAATTTATATATATAAAATAATAATAATAAAACACCTCCAAAAAAGGGCACTTCGGAGTGTAAGGACAAAAAGGGCATGTGTTCTGCACAGGTTGAGCCCTATCTGTGCACGTGCCTGGATAACATATCTATAAACTTCATGATATTTTCATGATATAGCTGACAGATTTTATGGCAAATATTTTGTCAAAGAAAGAGACAGACAAGCATTGAAAAAAGCACCTTTTAGATTTCCATAATTCCCATGCAATCGCCCGACTGTTCTCAGGATTCACTCGGGAAAATCATGCGGCTCTCTGAAGTCGACTTATCTTCACCGTTCTGGCTCTTCACCTCTCCTCTTTCATTCATTTTACACCACAATGAAACCTGTCTATGCTTCTTCTGTGAATTAACCCAAGCAGTCACATCAAAACAAACCGCTTTCCTCGTGCCAACAGCTGAGGACCGGCTAACTGTCTCACCTCATGATAGTGAGACAGATCTTTATTGTTCTGTGCTGCTTTTGTTTTAATGACTGCCAGTAACTGATCACCACTATTTTTCAAGCAACATATAAATAGCAGATCTTTCATTAGATTACAACAGATGTTAAACAGTGACAGATTTCTGACAGGCTCTTAAAAGCATGAAATAGATCATTTGCACGCTATTGTCTATGAAGTTGTAGGATGTTTATACCACCAACAATAGGTTTATAACTGTTAAATATCAGCTCACTCGAAAAACAGACAACCTGCCAGCCAAACAGCTATAATTGAGATGAATGGAAAAGCTTTTTTATAGCTTGGCAGATGCAGACCTAAAAACACATTTTATTGGTCATTGCGTTATTTTGACATGTTGCACTCCTCTATCAAGTAGATAGAGAAACAGTATTGATGACAAGTGTGGTTTTTGTGTATGCTTGTATGTTTTAGCTGAAAGTGAGTGACAGGATGGACATGAACACTGAATAAATCATACAGACCTGTCATTCATAAGCGTTACACACAAATGCACGCACGCACACATTCTGGTTTCCATGTTTCCACTCAACTAGAGATGACGAGTTGGTATAACGTATAAAATATAGTTGAAATAAGTCAACTTAATTTTGTAAGTTGTAGCAAATCATTTCTTGTCAAAATAAATATTAGTAAGTTGAAATGCCTTGTAAACTTTGATGAAACAAAAAATGTAAGGCAGAGAATAATTTTTACAGTGTATTAGTTATCAATGTATTATCCATATCTGATTGGATGGTGAAAAGTGTCAAGTAAAGAAAGTGACAAGTTGATTTTTGCAAACAGTTTAGTGTTAATCACACGTCTATCTCTCATCGTGTGGTGTACGTTTACTTCATAAGCTTTAAAGAGTATTAAACAGAGGCCAGAATTCTGATCTCCTCAATACCCTTTGTGACCCGCTGCACCCGGGTCGGATCTAATCCAAGACTTATCACATCATCAACATCTGCTGTGTAAGAGAAAAAAATCTGACAAGTCTTCACAGTCACAAGCACTTTGAGATCTGTGCAGATGTGCAGATGGCTAAATCTCATATCCGTCCCTATTAAAGAAAGCTGAACATATTCTGACAAAAACAATCCAAAGTGACGCTTGTTTCACTTCTGTTGAACAAAAAGCATCACTGTAAAAAGCAAAGCCCAAGCAACCACTCACATCACGCCTAGCAACCACCTAGCAAAGTCCAAGCAATCATCCACAACACCTTAGCAACCACATAGAACTATGAAAGAGCTCAATTAGGGAAGCTTTAGCAACTACATAGAATAGCAAATGCTTAGCAACCACCCACATCACCCTAGCAACCACGCAGGACTCATCTATAAAATAGCTAATTTAGGAAAGCCTTAGCATCTACCTACAAAAGTAAAGCCAACCACACACATTACCCTAGCAACCACCTAGCGAAGTCCTAGCAATTATCCACAACACCTTAGCAACCACTTAGAACTATAAAAAAAGAGTTCATTTAGAAAAATTTAAGCAACTACCTAAAACAGCAAATGCCTAGCAACCAGCCACATCACCCAAGCAACTACTCAGGACTCGTAAAGAACTAGGAAAGCCTCAGCATTCACCCACAACACCCTAGCAACCACTCAGAACTCATTTAGGAAAGCCTTAGCAACTACCTACAAGTAGCAAAGACCTAGCAACCACCCACATTACCCTAGCAACCATGCATGACTCATCAAGAAAGGAACTCATCTAGGAAAACCTTAGCATCCACCTGGCAAAGCCCTAGCAACCACCCACATCACCCTAGCAACCACTCAGGACTCAAGCCTTAGCATCCAACTAGCAAAGCCCTAGCAACAACCCACAAACCTGTAACAACCACTCAGAACACTACAACATCTATTCTAGAAACAATATAGCAATTCTCTGAGAGCCATGTTGTGGGTGGTTGCCAGTTTTGGACGAGCTAAAAACACTCCCGGCTTCTCCAGAGAATGTTACAATCTGGTTAAAAACATGAAACAGAAATAAATCCGAATCTTCATTTGATTTCAACATGAGAATGAATTAAGATGAAAGCCATACATCTGAAGCACTTGGGATTCTGAGCACAAACGCGCTGAATTCAAAGACACTTGAATTGATGAGTCCATGTTAAGTGCTGTACGTTTATCTTTTATTCTTTCAAGTCCCCTGGCTGGCCAATAGCCTTCAACTTTCATCTCGGTTACAACAGAATAACCTTTAAAAGAGAGAGACGGATTACACGTGGAACCATTGGCTTTGTACAACTTCAAATAAACAAATGCTTAGCAAGACCAAAGGAAATATGGCTACTAATAAGTCAATGGCACACATGCTGCATTTCAATCCCTAATGAGCTTCCTATGAAGACAGAATTGAAATGTGTGTCCCAATGTGAGACAAATAACTTGTTTAGACCAAATTCTAAAGACAGCATCACGTATATCCCAGAATGCATTGCTATGAGCTCAATATATTTCAATCCATACTTTTATGCCTGTTGAGATGTCGTGGTCCTAATTTAGGCAACATACTAAAGTCAAAGTCTACTAAAATCAATCGTGAGTCGTGCAAAACGTTGCTGTTTTCTCTCACAATATGGCAAACCACACCGATCCCCTTAAAAGAACTCATTAAACCAAGCAAACTTAATGAACTCCATAAATAAATGAAGGATGAGGAGTTGAAAAGCTTTGTGTGTGCTAAACAGGTTTGAAAAATGTACGATTCTTGATCCCGCAGTAGAAATAAAGCGCGGATGTGCGGAAATGTCTTATGCAACGCCTGGATGGACGTGGAGGATTCTGTCCCAGATAAGCTCTTACGTAAGAGCTCTGATGTTCAATTCCATCAGACGCTTTTGCAGAAAAATGACTGAGACTTTAGTATGAAACAGTGATGCCAGTACATACATAATATATGATACTGTATGATTCTCATATTATTCTTATTTATACAGTTCTCCATGGTACTTTATACATATTGTCATACAATGATAGAAGATACTGTACAAGTACTGCATTTCTACAATAAGCAACCGCATAGCACCCCTCCATTATGCTTAACATTGTGATAATTCTGTAAAAAATTTCTTTTTGTGTATTTATAACCTAACCTAACCCTAACCTAACCCTAACCATTCAACAAAGTATTTCTAATGTAAATTCTGTTTAGCCTGAATGCTTAACAAAGCAAACAGTTTTAGTTAAATCCACTCATGTTTGACTTAAAATATCCCAAAGTACCCAAAGGTTTTACCTGTGACGTGTATTTTTGAGGGCACGGGTTCAGCGTGAAACGGTGATGCAATGCTAAATGTCTGTACCTATTGTTTATGCGGTTTACCGGTCCTGTGAGTGTTTACATTTTAGGATTATTCTGATGGATGGTTTCTGCTTTCTGGCCTCAACAAGTTCATGTTTCTTTCATTTCTCCCTAGATGTGACTAAATGAGCGAATGTATGCTCGTGAGTCAGGGTTTCCTTCCAGGTTGCACTGTACTTTAAACAGAAAATCTGTCATCACTCAATATATCTGAATGATCGCTCGCTGTCAGCCTCACCTGCAACCTATGAGCTTTCAACAGCCCTACCTTTCACTGAGCTATAGCTTATTAAGATATATACGACACTTATTCACTGAAACAGATTTCGGGGAATTCAGTCTAACAGCGAGGCGTTATAGGTAAGACAAATCACAATTTCTTTAATATCATTTTTTCTGGATACTTCTGTGCAATCTCTTTTCCTTCTCAGATGTGACTCCTCTAAAGATTCAGCAGAGATCTTAGCAATGTCTTCCAGATTTCCCTTTATATTTTTATATGAACTACATTATTAAATTCTCAGAAGAAGAAATTACTAATTTAATAACGATTATAAAAATCACAATGAAGAAGATTTTTACATATAAATACATATGTGACCCTGGAACACAAAACATTAACTCTTTCTCCACCATTGACAAGTTAACTTGTCAATTAAGAGAAAAACTTCCCTGCCAATGACGAATTTTCGCTATTATCCACCGTGTGGCGTTTTAACCCTACTTATAACACCGAGAAGTATCGCCTCAGGGCAAACAGTTCAAACTCTGTGTATGTTTTGATGATCCTCTGAATCTGATCTCCATTAAAAGTCCTTCACAAAAATGCATTTATCTCAGCTTTTTGCTTAAAATTTGATATTTTTTAAGAAATCTTTGAAAGAGAACAAATGAAGGTAAGATGAAAAGTTTTTTGTTTGAAAGCAGATTGGCTTGCAACTAAAAAAAAAAAAACGCTGTCCGGAAAAATTGGATAATAGGTCCTCTTTAAATCTCAGTTTCAAAAAATTGACCTAATGGTTTTGTGGTCCAGGGTCAGATATGGCAAAAATTGACAGACTTACATCAGAAGTGAGGACTTTTGATGAATACACTGTGAATATAGGATTTATGTCCTAATACGTTTCCAGGAAAGCAGGGCGGATTTATAACACTTCAGTCACCAGAAAGATTCAAAGAAATATGACATCTTTCTGGAAAAAATAAATGTGTCACCTAGATAACAAGGTAAATCACTTTCTCTCCTGCATGGTTGTCACAATTTCAAGTTTTTCTGCAGAGAATTTAACAATGTTTCAGTAGATATCAAAAGAAACTCATTTTAAATGTTATTCATCACAAAACCAAACCAATGACACAAATTAGAGCTCTGCATTATTACTGCACACTCAACACATTTATGTCAAGTTTTATTTCTCTAAGGGATTTTACTAAACATCTGACACACTGTATATAACCCTGACATGTTATGTAATCTGGACAACTTTTGTTCATTCCTTCGAGCTGCAATCGTACTATCATACAATACCACTGTTTCCAACCACATCCAAATTTTTACAGATGTTGTGTATAAATTTAACCAAGTCTTTGACAGACTGTACTGTATTTCCATTTTGTTTATCTTATATGTTTACTTTAGTAGAGGATAAACTGGAAAAGATATGCACACACTAAAAAAGAAAAGCCAGATTATATAAACAATCTTCTGATATATATATATATATATATATATATATATATATATATATATATATATATATATATATATATATATGATGCATTTTAATTAAAAACATAAAAACAGCACAGAAAAAACAACAAGTTTGAAAAATATTATATAACTTACATTTTCCACTTAATTTAAAGGGAGACTTTCCTCTTGTTAAGATATGTTAAGATATGTCACTGCAAGTGGTTTTTAAATGAAGGCAGCTTAAACTTCAGAGGCGTCATGCCTCAGTTTTTTTTAGCCAAATGGATTTTGCATGCAACCTCTAAATCAAAGAAGTGCCCATTAATCTGTTCCTTGTCTTTTTTGTTTTTTGTTTATATGCACAATATTACTTTTCAAAGATTTTCACCATTTTTAAAGGGTTTTGTTCGTGTTGCATGTTACTTTATTCAGGCGGCAGGCGCTGCAAACGTCATCAGCATCTGAGATAGCACTTTGCTATCTGAAGAATTAAAACGTCGTCAGAAAAGCCCCAAACCCCAGTATGGTAATATGCAATTAACCACAGCTGTGTAGAAAATCAAGGAAAAATATTATGCAAAAATGCGTTCTTTTAATAATTTGATATAAACATGTTTTTAAATATCTTTTCAATTATAAGAAAAGTTGAAAATAAACAAAGTGAAGATTACAGCATGTGTAGAACATTAAAATCAATCACGTGACTGTTGCCTATGTCATTTTCATTGTTTATATACTTTATGGATTTAAAATTACACTCAATTTAAACACAACACAGTTGTTGTGCAAATGCATTAATGGCACAATTAAACAAGCCATTAAACAGAACGTAAATAAACAAAAATGCCATTTCAGATGTAAATATGATGCCATTATTTTATTATTCTGATGGAATTCATTGATATAAGTATTTGATATAAAGTTAAACACATTTATTTTGTTGGTTTTCACATGAAGGCAGGAGGGCTCAGATTGTTGGAAATCTAAGTAGGGCACCATAGAAAAGACTGTGCTCTATAATATTTCTTTAATGTCTGTTTATGCACAAATTTCTGTGAGCTGTGCACACTGTGCCCCCTTAAAAAATCTGGTGCATGACGCCCCTGTCAAACATGCATTTTAGTCTGGGACTACAGTAGGATAAGCCCTGTATGGGAAAACACCCCTTAATGTACTTTCTGGGTGTTCTTGTGAATCCATTATATGTTAATGACAATCATGTTTGTCTTCTTAGTCTTTGAATACAGGAAGTATAAATATATTGTATACACTTTACAGTAGTAATTCACAGCCAAACATTATAAATGGCAACATAACCATAACAGAATAAGGGCAGAGTATTAATGGCAGACTAGAAAGAAATAAGTAATATTTAGACGGCACAGCACAGATTCTGTACCACGGTATTTCACCATGGAAGCTCACAGTCTGACCTACTTTGCACAGTGACGTTTGCAAGTATTGAGAAGATCTGGCAATCGCACAACCCAGCTTCTCTCTCTCTCTCTCTCTCTCTCTCTCTCTCTCTCTCTCTCTCTCTCTCATGCAATCATATGCACAGATTTACATTAAAAAAATGCAACCATGCATTTTCATAACTTAAAGATGCAAAACATTTTATTTATTTAAATGTTTAACTTGCAAAATAAATAAATGTAAATATTTAATTTGCTATATAATCCAAACATAGAAATTTCTGTGTGTTACTAATATATAACCTAATTCCTATGCATACCCAGCAGCATAAATGTTTTTAATTAGTATTGTTACAATTACTGTGATATAAATTTACAAACACTGTGGTTTTGGTCTATAAGATTTTATTGTTGTACACTTGTATGTAAAACAAGGTCAACAAGCATGCATGTGTTATATGCTATTTAACTATACCCATAATTCCCAGCTTTTTGAGCCAGAGGTCTGGGTCAGGTACACGCATTAACACTGACACACACGGTCACACGCCACAGGGTCCGCACTTCTGTGCACGTGAGAGCCATGCATCATCATCATCAAAGTGACACGCAGTTCATAAAAGATCTTAACATGCTCAGTAAACGTGTACATACATGCTTATTTTCTGATAGTCAGCCTTGCAAACCCAACTTCTTATTTATACTCTCACTATCCTAAGCTTTCCGGATCTTGCATATTTAAGAAGCAATCAGAGAGGTAATCCTAGCAGCTAATCCTCTGATGTCACATCCCTCCTCGGCCGTGGGACTCCGTTCTTGAGACCACCGCAGATGGTCAGTGTTAACGTCAGAAACATTCGAAGGTCAGCCATCAGAGGTAAAGTGAGCACGATTTGACATGATTTTACCAGCTGGCAGAGATGCACCCACTTGCATTTGGTTTTTAAGAGGTCGGCGGGTGCTTGTAAGAATCAAGGGTGTTTTAATAGCTAGAAAGAGAGTTGGAGTGCCAATACAGCCTCAGGAGTGTCTTTGATTACTGAGACTGGCAAACGCTCGCACTAGGTCGATGAGACCTCGATAGCGGTCGGGGGTCAGATCATGAGCTGTACGCTGTATGACGTCCAAAGTGTCCACTTTAAATGGTCAGTTATTTATAAACTATTCAATTTTTATATAAATCCAATTACAAGCAGAATTTCTGTTTAAATCTCTAAAATCTGATTTGTCACATTGACTATAAATTCCACTGGAGCTGGCATCCGGCCGATGTCACACAAAAATACCCAAACAGTGATAGAGAGCGACGCAGGGCGAGCACTTAAAGTGCGAATTGATAAAAACAGCAGGTGAGATGGAATGCAGAGTCACGTTGTCATGGCAACTGACTGCGCACGGAGACAAAGGCTACACCTCTTCACGAGTGAGAAGACGGTCGGAGGCGGTGAGGGCTGCCAAACGAAAACACAAACACACACCCCGCATGCCAAATTATATCACAAACTCCAAACATGCAACACAGATTTCACACTGAAGTTGGTGTGCGCTGCTAACATTTCTCTATGACAATGCACACTTAACAATAAAGGTACTAAACAGGGTTTATTTTAGTCAAAATAACAATTTTACCTTTTTTACTATGTAGAACATAAGTCTGACCATCAGGGAACCATTGGGCGTTCATGGTGGTATTACTGGGGGTCCTCCAAATATAACATTTCAATGCAATTGTTTTATTAGGCATCAGGCTAAAATGCATTAATAGGTAAATAATAAAAATAAAAACTATGCTATAAAATGAAGAGCATAACGTTCCCACAAATCTATTATTGCCTAAAATTATTATTTTAATACCTTTGTAACCATCATAAAAGGATCTAAATCCAGTCTTATTTTGTTACACATACTGGAGGTCCCTGCTCCTCCTTTCTATCCATTAAGTGGTCATTGCTGAAAAAGGTTGAAGACCTCTCATGTAGAACCTCAACTGAGCCTTTTTTATAAAATCTAATTTATTTATTTTTTATTGTTTATTTTAAATGCTTATATAATTATTTCTACGTAAAGCACTTTGAATGACCGTATTAAATGTGCCATATAAATAAACTTGCCTTGTCTTTTCCATTTTAAGGTTTTTGTAAAACCATACACCTCAAGAAAGTATATTTTAGGAACCTATCTTTGTAAAAGCGTATTAAGCCCGGGACACACTACAGGATTTTTGCCATATAAGATCATTACTGTACCTTATCACACTGTGATGGGTAGACAACCGGGAAAACTGACGTCTTTGAACCTCTCTCACTGTACGACATAGGACCACCGATTTAGAGCAACAATTACAGAAATCGCATTGATTGTTTCACGATGGGAACTTTCATCTGGGACAGCCAAAAATCATGTGTATACCGGGTTTTAGATGTGAAAATGTCTAATCTGAATTTTTTTTATGCTTATTAAAGTTTTAAAGGGAGAATCTGTCAAGAACTGACTGTACTGTATTTTACCTCAAAATTAAAAAAAAACAACAAGAAATAAAACTGAGCTTAAAGAAAATATGGCGAATTTTGGGACCATTTCTTTATTGAGACATATAACAGATTAAAGGTATGTTCCACAAAGAAATTATTGGCATTTGCTCATCCGCATGTCATTCAAGATGTTTATGTCTTTCTTTGTTCAGTCGAGAAGGGAACTGCACACTGCGTCAGAGAGCTGACGCTTCGGGAATGCCTACAGCGTGATGGCATCTGAGTATGGATATGAAATTCGAACAGTGGTTGGGCTGTTATGGGCGGAAGCCAGAGAGCATAATAGGACAAAAAGGAATGCCCACTTTATCTGGCATATGGCAAAGCGGGTGTACATGTATGCCCGAAGTATGGCAAAGGAGACACAGCGTCTCATTCCCTTCTCAGGGAACAGAACTTACATGTATTTATATCAAATTTGGTGTGACATCATAGGCGGAAGCCAGAGAGCATAAATAGGACTAAAAGGAATGCCCACTTTATCAGGTATATGCTGAAGCGGGTGAACAGGTAAGCCGGAAGTACGGCAAAAGAGACGCAGCGTCTCATTCCCTTCTCAGGGAACAGAACTTACATGTATTTATATCAAATTTGGTGTGACATCATAGGCGGAAGCCAGAGAGCATAAATAGGACTAAAAGGAATGCCCACTTTATCAGGTATATGCTGAAGCGGGTGAACAGGTAAGCCGGAAGTATGGCAAAAGAGACGCAGCGTCTCATTCCCTTCTCAGGGAACAGAACTTACATACATAACCTGAGCCAATATTTTTTTAGAAAAACATTCCAGGATTTTTCTCCATATAGTGGACTTAGTGGACCAGTTTCAATGCAGCTTCAAAGGTCTCTAAACGATCCCGACTGAGGCATAAGGGTCTTATGTAGCGAAACGATTGTCATTTTCGCCCAAAAAAAAAAATCCTGGCATGTTTTCTTCTTAAAAAACTTCATTTATTCTCAACTGAACAAATAAAGACAAAAACATTGTGAACATTTTTGAAGAAAGTGGAGTAATCATTTAAATCAAACCTCTCACTCTTAAATGCATAATCATAATGACAAAAAAGCTAATTCTTGTTGTTATACTACAAAGAAATAATTAGATAAGAATTACCAAAAACCTGGGTCAGGTACTGTATGTATGCAAAGTAAAAGTGGTTAATTGTGGAAAAAATAGGACACAACAACAAGAACATCTTTATAGGCTATGTTTTCTTCATGCAAAATTTTAATCCTTATTTTCTCTTTTAAATCTAAGGTGAAATGTGACATGGGGTTTGCATGGTTTCACTGTGTCTGTATTCTGAGCAGACTGTTATGAATTAATAACAACTGACATAATGTTTCATTTAATGACAATTTATTGTAATAACTTCCACAGGTAACACTTAATGATGCATTTACAAATGTACTCCAGTAATTCTTGGACATTAAGCTGTGCTAAACCAGACGGTTTGCATACTGAGCAGTTAAATCAACACACACAGAGAGGTGAAGGCAGATTATAATTATTTTTCTTACTCTCTCTCTCTCTCTCTCTCTCTCTCTCTCTCTCCCCATCTCT
Organism: Paramisgurnus dabryanus; assembly: GCF_030506205.2. NCBI lineage: Eukaryota > Metazoa > Chordata > Actinopteri > Cypriniformes > Cobitidae > Paramisgurnus > Paramisgurnus dabryanus. The sequence goes on along the minus strand of NC_133343.1, from coordinate 30,934,566 downwards.
CTCACCTGGCTTGTGATTCAAAGAGGCTTTTTGTTCACTTTCCATCGAGGGATTTATAATGACAGCCCATGAAATGAGCTTCTGGCCATGGGAGTGTGGAGGTCAGAAACAGCACAAGATCAGATTAGATCAGAACACCCAACCTGATCTATTTAAACCTCAAATATTAAAGGAGACACTTGAAAATTAATCTCGGGTGAACCTTACAAAAGTATTGGAGGTGTATTATGGCACGGGTATTAGGTGGTAACACCATCAACTTTTATATATACTGGACAAATGCCATATTCATACACCAAAATTGGTACCATTGTTTACCGTGGTATTTAAAGTGCACTCATATGTGACCCTTGACCAGAAAACCAGTCATAAGTTGAATTGTATGGTCAAAATTATTATTAAAAATATATCAAAAATGTATTTAACATTAGTAATATGTGTTGCTAAAAACTTCATTTGTCCAAACTTTAAGGGCTCTATCTTACACCCGGCGCAATGCAGCGCAATGCGCGACGCAAGTGTCTTTCGCTAGTTTCCACCCTAATTTTCACGTTTAGCGCCGCGTTGTTTAAATAGCAAATGCATTTGCGCCCCCTTTTGCGCCCATGGGCGTTCTGGTCTGAAAATGAGGTGTGTTCAGGCGCATTGTTGGCGCGTTGCTATTTTGAGGCAACTAAAATAGACTACGCCATTGACCAACAAAAACCTGCTCTAAAGTCTAAAGTCAATGGCGCAATGTGTTTTATGTTATTTAAAGAGCGCATTAGTATGCGCCTATAAACGGGAGGACAACGCGGGTTTGCTTATCACAAAGTACATGAATGCGCAGCAGCACAAAAATGCTTTTAAATATGAAAGATTAAAGGATTGAATATAAAAGATTATTATTGAATCTCTTGGACATAAATGAGGACTAATTATGAGACGTTAGAAGGCGCAAAGAGCTGCTTCACCTGCAGCCTGGTAAGTAAATAAATGCTTTGCTTTAAACAAATGCATCTGTTTTTAAATGTTTTTTTAATGCTACCTCACGGATTTATTATATGATGACTCTGTAACTGTGGATATGGTGAGATGAGAAACATTTTTAAGTCATGCTTAAAAAATACGCTGTCCAAAGTGCTGAAACGCGCATAGAGCCGTTTGTAAATTCTTTATCTCCTGTTTGTTACAAATAAAGTATTTTTAGAGTACAAACCTTATCTTACATACTTGTAAATTATTTTTTGATGATATTGGATAGCCATTCATTTAAAGCAATTACAAGCCTGCTTTTTACTTCCATGACTAAAAGAAAACGGGTTTTAAAGGTTTTAATAAAAAAATAACAATTTCAATACAAGTGAAAAACAACACAATTATTTAACATTAATCTTAAACTGGGGATCTTCTTCCTCCGCTTAGTTTTTCAGTTTACAAAGTCCGTCAGATAGTGCCAGCGCAACTTGCTTTTAAAGGGGATGAGAGCTGAGACTCTCATTGGTTTACTGCACGTTACGCCCAAAATACTCCCATTACAATAGGACCAACCCTTTTCGACCATGCGCTCGGCGCACAAACCCTTTTTCCCGTCGTTAAATTAGCAAAAGTGGATTTGGACACGCCCATTTAGACGTTGCGCTGTGCGCTTTAGACAATGCACTTAGATCGTTAAAATAGGGCCCTAAAGGTGATTTACTCAAACATCAATGAAAAGCTTATTTATTCAGCTTTCAGATGATGTAAATATATAAAAAATGACTAGTTTTGTGGTCCAGGGTCACATATAATGTCCAAAAAATATGAAATAACTAGGGTATGGTGCGCTTTTGAACTTTAAATCATATTCTAAAGAAACAATTCAGATTGCTGTATCACTAACAGTGTTTACTTAAGAGTGCGCAGTGATCATGGTTTGGGATTTAGAGGTGATGGGAGATCAAACGTACTTGCAGAACTAAAGGGATTATTGTCCACTACAGGACGGGTCTGTTTGATGTTGAAACTCTGTTTCAGAGGCCTGTGACATCACCACAACCTTCAGTGACACGACAGAGATCTGTGAGCTTTAAATGGACCGCAGAGATCTTTTATAATACTAGAAGAGTACATACATCCACAAAATATAAAGTTGGCACTTTAAATTTAGCACTGCACTCTCTAAACCAAAAAAAAAAACTATATACAAACGTCGTTTTTAATATTGCATTATATGTTCTTTAGATCAGTGGGTAGATATTGTCTACTACTGTAGCAGAAGTAAGGTAAAACACAACTAAACAACCAAGAAAAAAAACTTCAAAAAGGTTTTCTTGACATCAGGATGTAGAGACGGTTTCAGCAGTAACAACATAAACAAACGGCTTTCGTGGTCAACTCGTAACTTCCGGTAAACTCCGCTTAGAATAAATAACAACAAAGTCCTTTTAAAGTAGTTCATTTATATAACAAGCAAAATAAACAACATGTAGACTACCTAGGAAACCAAAATATTTGTTATTTTCAACGACGTATTTGTTCAAGAGTTCAGTTTAGCAACTAGTCAGACCATTAAAAAACCAAAGGTAAAGTTCGAACCAGACACGTAAGCGAGTCACTGCATGTGCGTCCGATGAAACCGTCTATAGTATATACCCGTTTGGAGTTTTTATTTTTAAAAGAGGATGTTCAACGATATTTCATGCATTCTGACTTGTATCACTTCTTTTTTATGGGCCCTCCCCTAGGAAAAACACGCCCACATGTCAATCAGCGGGAGAGCGAGAACCGAGGACGCTAAGTTACAGGCATTACTTCACACAACAGCTTTGTTTTATATCAAGACCTAACAATGGTACAAAAGAAAAAGTGTGTTTTTGGATGTAAGGATAAGAAAGCCAGCATTATGGAAACAATGGATATAGTTTTTTTTTCGGGGTAGCAGCTGAGTTTTGCATGTGTGTTGAACGTTGGATTTTTCGTTAAAAACTGGGTCATGACTTGCATGCGGTAAGAAAGACTTCTGTGTTATGTTGTAAATAGGCATGTTAGTGCATATTATATAAATGACATGAACATGTAATGAATCATAAGTTATCAGTCAGCGTAGAATGACTCGTGACTCGCTCCTCCCGCAGCTCGTAACTCCTCCTTCTGAATTTTTCCGTACCTTATCTGAAAGAATCGATAAAGCTGATCTGTACTTTATAAATCTGATAAAACTAAAGACTCTATAGAGATACGAATCAAAACACCAAAACCACATGTGATGAAGTCTCTTCAACATTACAAGATCATCCCACAGCTTTAAACCACAACTCACCTACAACAGAAACACCTCTATGTTTGAAATAAACAATGTTTACTCTCTATTTCGGTTCATTAAATGGACCGACTGCCTTTTGGACCAGCAGGTTGACTTCATTGCTTTGACAACCTATCAGGATTCAGTAAAAAACTGGTTGGTTCAGGACCAGCACTAACAAACCTGGGTGAGCATGAAAACTCCTGTAGAAATCCATCACGTTACAGAAATTAAATTTGTTACAAAGTGTTGCATGACTTGTACTCGCTCCTCCCGCAGCTCGTAACTCCGAATTTTTCCGTACGTTATCGGAAAGAATCAGTAAAGCTAATCTGTCTTTTATAAATCTGATAAAACTTAAGACTCTGCAGAGATATGAAGGATGTAATACTACTCTATAGGTACTCCAGATTAAGATCAGAAATGCAGAAACAGCGTGTGTTATGGGAGCTTTAAAAGTAAGGGCTACAGATTAGTGTTTAGTTACAGTCCACCACAAGAAATGTCACATAGTCTAGACTCTTGAGTACAGCGCATTGATCTTTGGAGTGGGCAGCTTAATAAGAGAAGATATCTTGTGCTATAGTCACAGGAGAAAACGGCACAATTGATCACTTATCTGAAAGACTGTGATGGGATTCCCAGCGCTTTGGGACGCATCCAAACTGCTACAGGATAAATGGATTTACAGGTCAGTGTATCAGTGTGATGCGATGGGACGGCGTGTGCATCCAAATGGGGTTTGCAGATTAAACAATGCATGTAAAATCACTGAATTAGTCTTATTATGCTTACAAAAAAAATAAAGCAAAAGTCTAAAATTTCATACTGTCGAAATATTTTTTGCATAATAAAGTGATGGATAATGTACAGACAGCTGATTGCCTGTACCTTATCCCGCATATTAGATGACTATTTACCTAAAGTAGGGTAAGGAACAACTTAATATTAATTAGAAATATTTCTTAGCTGATTTTTAACAAACATAGACCTTTCAGAAGGAAAACCAGTTTACTTTAGATTTAAGATAAGACGTTCAAATGTCATGACCACACTGTATGTTATTAAAAGACATATTTATATTTCATTTTTGTGTAATATTAAACTGTACCTGTCAAAATGATATGCAGCATCCGGGTTACTGTGTGTTATTCGTTTTGAATGATTGTCATCTGGGAATAATGTCACGACTGGCCAATCAGAATCAAGCATTTCAACGAGCCGTGTAATAAGTAGTGTTAAACATTATATAATGTTGTACAGTATATCGGAGTTGAAGTATTGATCTTATGGTCTTGGTTTAAAGTCCTTGTAAAAAACAAAAGTTTCCTAATCCAACACCACAAGTGATGAAGTCTTTTCGGCATTACAAGATCATCCCACGGCTTTAAACCACAACTCACCTACAGCAAAAACACCTCTATGTTTGAAATAAACAATGTTTACTCTCTATTTCAGTTCATTAAATGGACTGACTGCCTTCCGGACCAGCAGGTTGACTTCATTGCTTTGACAACCCAGCAGGATTCATCAGAAACTGGTTGTTTTAGGACCAGCACCAAACCAGCACTAACAAACCTGGATCAGCATGAAAGCTCCTGTAGAAATCCATCACGTTACAGAAATGAAATTGCTCACGAATGCTCCCTAATGTTGACTTCAGCAGGTAAAATAGAGATGCGTGACAAAGGATAGGATCTTATATTAAAGGACAAACAGAAAGCGACTGCTTCTCTTCTCCAAATGTTAATCACCTGTCAGTCAGAATCAACCAATGACACAGCGAAATGAGAGAGAAAGAGTCGAGTGAGAGAAAATATTTCTGTTCTCCCTCAGGTCACAAACACAGCGTGATGTTTTAACTACTTTAAACATATGTTAAGGAAAGAGAGTCTTTGAAACATGACGGAGGTCCCACGGGGGTCCACAATCACATCTGCTCAGATATTCAAGTTCAGGCAATCACTTCACATATATAATCACTGTAGACGGGTGGTGTACTCAATGTTATTCGTATACAGTGATTTTAACATCATATATTTGCAATGTTCTCAGCTCTAGAGTTAAGTACAACTTGATTGACATGCAATAATATGTAAATGTCGACAGCGTTGACAAGTGACCTCATTCATGAATCTATATGAAAATAACCACTGGCAGAAAATTCAGATTTATGTAACAAATCTCTTGATTTTCTCTGATTGGTTGATCAAGAAACCAAGCGAGCAATTTTGTGCCTCAAAGACGTCTAATAGCCGTCCAAACACAGCCCAGACGTCTAGACTAAATCAAGGCAAAATTTGAGCTGTCAGTGAAAGTTTGATAAGCATAAATAATTAACCCAAAACACTTTCCTACTCACTGTTGACTTTGCCTACATGATAAAATAGCATACATGGGTCAGTGACAAAAACTGGCAAGATGAGAAATTCAAAAATATATATATAAAAAAGTTGTTTTAAAAGCATGCATCAAGTATATTATCATCATCAAAAAAAAAAAAAAAAAAATCATATCACATCACTGCAAAAAATGATTTTCAAGAAAAAAAGTTTCTTGGTATTTTTTTCTTGTTTTCAGTAAAAATATCCTAAAATTCTTAAATTAAAATGCTTTTATTTCGATGAGCAAAACGACCCAAGAAAATAAGTCTAGTTTTTAGACCAAAAATATCAAATTTGAGTGATTTTGTGCATAAAAACAAGCAACAAAATCTGCCAATGGGGTAAGTAAATTTTTTTTCTTAAACACTAAATTCAAGAACAATTTGCTTACCCCATTGGTAGATTTTTTTGCTCATTTTATGCACAAAATCACTTAAATTTGATATTTTTGGTCTAAAAACTAGACTTATTTTCTTGGGTCATTTTGCTCATCAAGAAAAAGCATCTTCATTTCAGAAATTTTAGATATTTTTACTGAAAACAAGACAAAAATACTAAGAAGTTTTTCTTGAAAATCATTTTTTGCAGTGCACGAAAATACATTTTATTAGTTATTACTAAATGTAAATTTTAATGAGTTTTTGTAATATTTGCCAGAACATATGCAGAAAACAGCTCTGTTTTTCTTTAATCTCAAATTGTGTAAACATTTATGTAAAAAAAATCATATTACACTGAACTAGATGATAATATTTTATTTCACATTTTTTATGAATATATTTATAAAAATACTAGTTACACCAACTGACATTTCTGCAATTATCCCCCAAATATTCTTTCAAAATGAAATAAAACCAGAAATTTTAGACTTGGTCCTCAAAAACAGAAAATGTATGCAAGTAATCTATTTTGAAATTTTAACCCTTTTACATTTAATTTAACCATATGGACACAAAAAGTTATTTTTTGCAAAAATTACATTCAAGTTCAAGTTTATTTTGGCTTGAAGTGGATTACTCATGACCAGACTATACTGTAAATTGTTAACCTAGACAATGAAATGATGGTTGTTGCTGGCTGGGGATCCCACCCCACAAAATAGGGCAATATTTTTTACATTTGAACAACCATGTGGTATTTTGTTAAAAAAACAAATAAAATGGTTTGACCAATGTAATGTCAGTGAAAATTTGATAGATATATCCAAAAATAAATGAAATAAAATCTATAAGTAAACGAAAGCAAACAGCTTGTAATCACTGTTACTTACAAATGTCAGACGTCTCACAAGTTATTTTGATAAATATGACATTTAAGTTTTTTTTTGGCTTATAGTGTTTCCATAACCAAACTTTATTGGATCTATAGTTAACCTAGACAATGAAATTATGGTTATTGCTTTCTGGAAATCCTGTCTCACAAAATAGGCAATTTATTTACATTTAAACAACCATATGGTATTTTGTTTAAAACCAAATGAAATGTCAGTGAAAATTTGATAGATGTCTAACCATAGCTAAAAAACATATGAAATAAAATAAATAATTAATTGTAAGCAAACAGCTTGTAATTGTTAGGATTTTGACACAGAGAGAACGCAGACGTAGATATACAAAACGGAACTTTAATGACATAATAGGGTAAAAACAGGAAAACAAAACCCACGAGGGGGCAAAAGAAGACAGGATATACACGGAGCTATAACTAAAGACAGGAATCAACATTAAATAAACACAAGACTAGACTACACTTAACAGTTAAACAAATGACACTAAACTTGGCTTAATATACACACACGACTAGTATTCACAGGTAACAGTACAAAACGAACCCGTACAAGACACCAAACAAAAGGACTTTAAATAGGGAAAACTTAATGACACACATCTGAAAAGAATCACAAGTAAGGGACCGGGGAAAAAGTGACGAGACCCGGGAAATGTGTGGTCAAAATAAACCAATACTAAAACCACACATCTCCCACATGAAACATTGTACTGTCAGAACCCTGCCATGCTAAACTAGTTCTAAATACAAACAAGGATCTGGCAGGATCCTGACAGTAATCAGGTACATGATGAAATATCAGACATCTCACAAGTTATTTTATTTTTTGGCTTATAGTGTTACTGTTAAAGTATTGCACTTGTATGCATTGTATTACTGTTATGCGTGATGACATCATGTTATTACATCATTACGTCATTACGCTGTACCAAGTCCTGGCATGTTTTATTCTGCCATGTGTATAAAGCTATGCATGCTGAAGTGGTAAACATGCATTGTGCAACGATTTGTTCATTTTCTACACACAGGTGATGGTGAACTGTGCACTCAAGTTTACCAGTTACCCATAACCGAACTACTGCATATTGGGTCTATATTAACTCTTTCCCCGCCATTGACGAGATATCTCGTCAATTAAGAGAAAACGCTTCCCCGCAAATGACGAGATTTTCCGTCTTTCCGCAACTTTTTAAACCCGGAAGTATTGCCCTATGGCAAGCTGCTGCATGTCCGTGTCTGTTTTAAAGATCGCTCTGAATGGGATCTCTATGAAAAGTCCGGCACAAAAATTGAATTATCTCAGCTTTTTGCTCAAAATATGGTGTTTTTGCAAAAACCTACCCATATTCAAAAGCTGATTGCAAAAGAACCACTAAAGGTAGGATGAAACGTTTTTTTTGTTTGAAAGCAGAGGGTCTGTTCTTTCATTTGGTATATTGTATGTTTATATATTTAAAGAAGAACATTTTCTGGAAGGCATTAAACTTTGGTGAAAATCATGAAAAACGCTGGCGCTGGCTGGCAACTTTTTTAAAAATGCTGGCGGTGAAAGAGTTAAATATCGATTTTTTTTCGATTAATCTGGGTTTTTTACGTGGTCGATTAAAAATCGATTCTCAAAGGCCACAAATCGATTTTTTTTAATGAAATAACCTAATCCTGTTTGATCAAGGAATGCGACTGTTTTACTTTTTTCAGCATACATTTTTGCATCTTTGTATTTTATTGTATTTAACATAATTGTATGCATTTGAAAATTAGAGATGGGTTCTGTTTTAAAGTGTACCTAAAATAGTGTAATAGACAGGTTGGTGGCTCTTAATTTCTTTTTATTAATTACCCACTTGTAAACTTATGTTCACTGTTTTTTTTTTTATAAATATAGTATTTGTATTAAATCTATATTTATTGAGTTGAATCGAGAATCGAGTATAAAATCGGTCCGAGAATCGGAATTGAATCTATCTGATAGCTTATGAATCGAAATCGAATCGGTCTGGAACATCTGAATTGATACCCAGCCCTAATATTAAACCTATACAATAAAAGTACAGTTTTTGCTTGCTGGGAATCCTGCCCCACAAAATGGGCCAATAATTTACATTTGAACAATCATTTGGTATTTTGTAAAGAAATGGTTTGACCAATGTAATGTCCAACCCTGCTTTGTCTACAGTCATTTATATTTAAATTTTGTTTTATTTGCTTTTTTAGGAGTACACTAGCATATAAAGTTAACATATGAAGAATAAAAGCAACAAAATGTGCTAAAAATAACTTAATACTTGTAATGTTTTATGACAGAAATAGCAGCTGTGCCCATCAGTGAAACTGGCCATTGAATTATTCACACATCGTTTGTTTTTTACTGTAAGCACTCAAACAAATGAGATTTACTGTCAAACTTCAAACCATCATTTTATTGAACAACCACACCTGGGAGAGAGAGAGAGACTCCAAATAAAAGATGTTCAATGTTGTATATTAATCTAGACTTTGATTTAACAAATATTTTGCACTCTTAAAAAAATATAAGTGGTTTAAAATTCACAGTGCTAGACTCTCCACCTTGTTAAGATGTTGTGGCTGGTTGCCAATGGATTGATATGGTTGTTAAGGTGCTCTGAGCGGTTATGAGATGTTTGCTTAATGATCCAAGTCTTATATCCGAACATCAAACCTCTCCGAAATTCCAGTGATACCCAGAATTCCTTAAATTCTCCTCCTGCAGCTTCCAGCCGTATCCCAGCATATCAACGACACCAATTACAAACTCCTCTGATGGAGTATTTCTGGATCCCACTGAGGGAGGCACACATACACTGTTTTTTTTACAGATACATGTTTGAGCCACACCGAACATGGAAGTAGCTAGAACATCACTTTGATGATCAGATATTTTTAATTAAAGTATGAATTACAATCTCTGATGTTTCCTTGTGAGAATGCATTAAGCACATTTTCTCTATTCCACACACACAGTTTCCTTATATACAGTACAAAGTGTGCAAAAATAGAATTAGGCAAACGTGATAGCCACACTGTGCACACACCCACCAGCAAATCATTTCAGCCAATTACACGCGCACAGATATATCCACCCCTAATGCTACCGGGACATGAGTAACACTATAAACACAAACACAGATTTATTGTTTATGGTACACACACCTTTGCGCTCATCTGCAGTCGTGAAGCGCTGCATACAGGGACCGAGATATACAGTAATGGACAAGACAACAACATTACTCTGCGTACGAGCTGCTGAGAAAATGCCATTGCACTATAGATTATAACTCAAAACCATCTACGCTGTCTTCCAAATGGACTGGGAAGGGGCTGGAAGACCATTGCAACGCTGAAAAAGGTTGGAATGAAGATCCATGGGCACCTCTGCAGTGATGGGTAACCATGGAAATGCACATTAGCTGGATCTGTACTTCATAGTCGGAGATAGAAGCAAACACTTCTTGGAAGCACATGTGCACCCACAAATGATGGAGGCGGTTTATTTAAAGTATTATTAGTGGAAGAAAAGCGTCTCTATTACTGATCATACTGAGAGCTGGTGATTGAAACCAACTTACTAACCAGGCACGTGGACAATGTGACAAATGGCTTGTTGAGGAGAGATCATGAAGACAGTGATTTGACAATTGAACATTTTTTATCTGGTGTATGGAGGACTGGGAGTGCAAAAATTATAAATAAATAAATAACTACATGTACAAAGAAATATATAAAACAAACATAAAAAATAAATACAAAAATAAATATGCATAGAAATATAAAAAACAAAAATAAATGAGTATTAGAACTTGGTAATGGTTACAGACAGTGAGACAGGATAGGGTGTGCACACGTAAAATACACTGATCATATTTAATAAACGCCATATGCAGCTGATAGATCATTCATAGAGCTTGATGTCGACGAGGTTTGTGCATGATAAGGAGAAAAACCACACGCACTTTCACTGATGCCCACAAGCATATTGAATATTGGGTGTGAAACGCGACTGAAAATCACTTTAACATTCGGGTTTCCTAATTTTGTATGAACAACGCGTGATGTGATTATTCATATGCCTGAAATACTGTGCCGTTGTGGGCTTAGTCTCCTTTACCAATATGCCCCTCTCAAAACCAGCGCAAGTTGCAACACACGCCTGTCCGAACACCTCCCTCATATCTCTCTCCTAAAAAAGTATAATTAAATACAGAAATAAATAGATGTAAAGTTGCAATACTCATTTATATTTGTTATATTTCTCTGCATATTTACTTTTGTATTTATTTATTTATGTTTGTTTTATATATTTCTTTGTACATGTATTTATTTATTTATTTGTAATTCTTGCACTCCCAGTACTCCATAAAGACTAATGTCTCTCTATTTACTTTGTTAATGACAAACTGGCATTGCTGGACTGATTTTTATCAAGCGCTTAAAGATAGAAAAAGAAACGTGGGTGTAAAGATGACAAAGAAACATAATGAGACATTCAGAGGTTCAAAGACATTTGCATCAAACACGTTTTGTCCAGCAGCTCTAATAATGAGAGTGAATCATATCACATAACCCTAAAATGGAAAAGATTCAATTGATTCGTCTTTATTAATTGCCGTATGAAGTGATCCCTCTTAAACAGCCATGACAATAAATTAATCTTACATAAAGTTAACAGTTATCATGTTTGTTATCGTGGGAGTTTTCAAGAAGCATGTTTTTTCTTCGCTCTAAATGGTTAAAAATCTGCAAATCCAGTCTGAACTCATGGGAATTTGAAGTGAATCGTACAAAAATGTGTGATTTTTAAGAAAAAACGTTTGTGAATAGATTAAGGGAAGCACTAAAATCTGCCTCAGTGATGTCATGCATTGATTCGTGTGAATAATTTCTCTCATGCATTATTTAATCTTCTGTTAGGCTTTAACTCTTCTGCACTGTTGAACAAACACACGTGCATCTCGGCTTTGAATGGTGAGCAATGCAGTCGCCGCTCTATTGCGACAGCAGTAACTATGGCAATAACACAGAGGAGAAGTGAAAAATATCCTTCCTACATGCTCTCAACCTACACTGACATCTTTTCTTAAAACATCAAGTCCATTGAGTTAAACCAGCTAATCTCATGTCCACACTTTAAAATGATTCAAACCATGGTTGAGTAAAATATGAACAAACCCAATTATTGGTTAAAATTAACCCAGCTATGTCCAAATTTGACCCAAGCAGGTAAAAACAATCGTTTACACTTTAATGCATTAGTTAATGCATTAACTATCATGAAATATCAGTTGACACATTTTTTCTAGAGCTTTTATTAATCTTAATTTTAGCATTTACTAATACATTTTTTAAATCAAACTATTAACAGTAGTTAATTCACCATGAACTAACCAGTGTCACAAAATTATTTTTTTATTCTTTTTCGTGAAACTGTCACAAATTTCCGCGTTTTTTCGTGACCCTATAACGAATTTATGTTTATGTGTGATTATCACATATTGGTTACTCAACTGCTTTTACCTATTTTAAACCATTGTCGCTTTGGTTTAGGGTTAGATTTGGTGTTTGCATTAGGATGTCACTTTAAAGGAACAGTAGTGATATGTCTAGTGACATATCAGGGCCATTTTATGATTAATTGATATACATGTCTTACATACTGTTCCTTTAAGTATTGGTTTATACTAATTTTTCAGATTTATTTTTTATATTTTCTAAATACGAAACCATTGTCACCTGGGATTAGGGTTAGAGTTGGTTTTGGGTAGGGATGTCATTTTATGTAAATCTAACCCTAAAACGAAGCGAAAATGATAAGAAATTAGGAAAAACAGTTGAGTAACCAATTCGAGACAATGACACATAAACACATAAACATAAATGACACACAAATTTATGATACGATAAAAAAAAAACAGAAATTCGTGACAGTATCACAAAAAAGAATCAAAACATTACGTGACTATCGGTACGTAAATTCGTGTAACTGGGCTGGAACTAAAGTGAACACTGTACTGAAATGTACTAACAATAACAAAAATTAATACATGCTGAAAAACTATTGTTTATTGCTTGTCCGTATTGGTAAACTAAGGTCAATAAACAAAACCTTATTGTAAAGTGTTACCAAACAATGTAATTTAAGCCTAGTGGATGCGTTAGTCTATATTTTGCCCAAGCAAGGATTAAAATAACCCAGCACTTTTTGTTATTGAAACCTAAAAATAAAAGAAAGATTTGAGTCATACTTACAAACGTTTGAATTTCATTGTGTTAAAATAAAAAAACATTATGCTTTAGAGAGCCATTATCTATTTCATTTTAGTCACCGGCATCAAGGTGATTTTTCGTCAGCTCTGCTCAATTTCACACAGGTGTCTAACAAAATAAACCAGTACAAGTTCAGTACAATAACTCATCCACAAATGTCTTACAACCACAAAGTGCCACAAATATATTCTGTCTCCTACAACCCCCTCCCAAAAAATGCCATGTCATTTGATATATATTTTTATCCAATCAATGATATTCATGGGAAAAATGTCAAGATATTTTAAATGTAAGTTATGTCCAAATGCTTTTGTGTGTAGCAGCTGCAGTCATAGATATCTTTAAACACGGAGACTCCTGCGACATATTAAAATAAACTCATGGGGCCTCTTACAGAGCCACTGCAGTCATCCTTAACCAAGCCATTATTAACCATCTTTAGCAGAGGTTAACAACTGAACTGGGTGAATAAGTGAAGGACAGAGAAAGAAAAAGACAGAGAAAAAGACAGAAAAGGAAAACACGAGAGAGAGCAAGAAATGGATGAATGCGACAGCTTTACCCCTTCGATAAAGACAATCTGAACAAGTGGCGATAAAACAGATACACATAGAGAAATTTACACCCAGAGGACACTAAAGAAAGACACATCGAATCACAATCTTACTGAACAACCCCTCTCTCTATCACTCTTATCTTCTCAATCTATACCTTTATATGTAATGAGAGAAACAATCCAGTTAAAAAGATTGAGAAATGACATGGCATGCTTGGATACAACACACCAGAGAATAAGTGTAGTTTTGGCATTGGTTGACAAGTAATATCAAACAGGTTTTATACAGCACAACGTAAACAAATAATGCAATTAAAAAAGGGATCTATTTGGCTTCTACACTGCAAAAAAGTATTTTCAAGAAAAAAAAATCTTAGTATTTTTGTCTTATTTTCAGTAAAAATATCTAAAAATTCTTAAATTAAGTTCCTTTTCTTGATGAGTCTAGTTTTTAGACCAAAAATATATAATTTAAGTGATTTTGTGCATAAAACAAGCAAAGAATCTGCCAATGGGTTAAGCAAAAAAACACTAAATTCAAGAAAAATTCAAGAAAAATTTGCTTACCCCATTGGCAGATTTTTCTGCTTGTTTTATACACAAAATCACTTAAATGTGGTACTTTTTGTCTAAATACTAGATTTATTTTCTTGGGGGTTTTGCTTATCCAGAAAAAGGATCTTAATTTAAGAATTTTTTGATATTTTTACTGAAAACAAGACAAAAATACGCAGTGTATCATTCAAACCTGATATTTTTCATCAGTTTTTAGCTCACAAACATGCATATAACTTTTTCTGGGATCGGCAAAGGACCTCGAGCCGGGATTTGAACTTGGGTCACCGGAAGTGTGTTTGCACCATATGTCGGGGCACTGTCCACCTCACCATCAGCTCCAACAAGCTCAATGTTAAAACCGAACAAGCTGTCTTGCTTTCTATGCCTACATCAGTAGCATCTTAACCAAAGCGAACTTTAAAAATCACTCTTTATATAGCAAAAAGAACTTAGTATGGAATGAAAAGCAAGTATAAATGTTTTAATCCATGCATTTGCTGTCTTTAATGGACTTTTTAAGTGGTCTTTCCACAGATATTCTTGGCTCTTATCCTCCAAGAATAAATCAGATAGAAATTAAATAAAATTATGTAAATAAGAGCAAAAACGTGCCTATTAAGAAAACACATCATAAATACAATCCCTCCACTGAGTGTTTTGTCTAACATACACTATTTAGCAGCACCTACATTTACAAATAATGTAACGCAGAGCCTTGTGTATCTTATTGCTAAAATAAACCTTAATATCATTAACAAAAAATATAATTATCCATACAATGCTACGTAATTAAAAAAATTCTTTCAGCACTTACACTGCTCTAAAAATAAACTGTTTCTCTGTTCCTCAAGCCCGGAATAAACGCTTCTGCAAATAATTAACAGAGCGAGGTCTCATGAATATGCCGGGCCAGATGACGCATATGGAGGACGGATGCCTTTCATCTTAGTGTAGCGGGACAGTGAGATGCTTGCTTAAATCTCTCGATAATCCGCTACGAATGTAATGAAAATTATAAATCAGCACCACGGACAGCAACAGTCACAGCAACCCTAAAGCCCTGAGGATTCAGCACCACGGACAGCGACAGATCAGCACTGAAGATACCCGCCTGCATCTGACCTCGCATTTGACTTCATGGCACAATAAATTAGACAAAAGTCCAAACCTTTGGACCTCTTACTCCAAATGTAAACAATAACTCAATCCTACCCAACAACCAACCAAAGAAACAACACAGCAATGACTAAATCTGAGTAGATATATGTGATATGTGTAGCGTGTGGAAAAACTCCCTCAAAGATCAAAGCCTTTTAAATATGCTGATTAAATCATCAGATCCAGCAATAACTGAGAAAAATGTAAATGTAATTAAAATGTTCATGTCCAGCGCTGTCAGGTGAAGATGAATCTTTCCCTGGCTTTTGCATCCTCTAAGTAAGGAACCACTATTGCTATGGTGACAGGGATGGGACTGATGCGAAGTATTTTCCCACATCACTGAACGTTACTGAACGTGAACCTTGACGAATCAACGTAAAGACACAGCACGCATCAAAGTAGAGGCACAGAAAAGGTACCGTGTGACATCATCTTTGTCCAACAGTAGTTGTAGAGCAAGATTTCCCTTATAACACAGCATTTGTGTACCACTTATAAATGCACACGGTGTGAGTTTGTACATCAACACACACAACTAATGTAGCCCATTACTATTCCACTCACAGCAGCCATGCAGGGAGACAGGAGAGGACCTGTCGAGGCCAACAGAACCCCATACCCTCATTTCATTCGCACGGTCCACTCCCCTGCCCGCACGAGTGTTTGTGTGTGAAACGGCGGCGGGTGCTGGTGAATGACAATGACAGCGCGTGTAAACGCCAGAGATTCCTTCACTCACCCTGGCTGTTGGCGGCCCCCTCTACCTCTTCACATTCGGTCAAGTTGTTGACCATCCTGGCCTCCTGCTGCCCTCGCACCCAAAACTGTCCTCCGCTCGAGGGAGAAAAGCAAAGAACGGCCAAATGAGAAGATGAAGGAGTAAAAACACAGATCGGTCCACCTGGCGAGAGGATGAAACGAGAGCGTGTGCGTCTTCCTCCTCTGATCCTTCTCTTCTAGCCGTCTCCTCTTCTCTCCTCTCTTGGCTGTAGCGTGACTCCCTCGCTCTCTCGCTCGCTCTCTCTCTCGTAGGAGGAGGGTACAACAGCTCAGAGCGGTGGGAGTTTACTGGATGATAGAACATACCCTCTCTCTCGCTCATGCAGACGGGTATCTGGGCACACATGCTCATCTACGAACACCGAGGGTAGTGGCTGACATAATATTTACTCTACTGCACAAAAATGTTTTTGATGAATAGCTTTCTCTTGTTTTCTAGTAGAAAGATCTAAACATCTACATAGGCCTAGTCCACACAGACACAGGTTTGAGTTTTTTTCTCTTCTGCATCCACATGAACACGCAAAAACCCAGTATAAAGCGCTGTGAAGAGCATGCCAAACCAACAGATGGCGATATATCCCTAACCGTTAAGCCATGTTGGCCAATCAGAAGTCATTGCAGAGTCTCACCTCGGCACGAACAACGACATCACAAGCCAAAAACTTGTTACATGACAACGATGCAACCGGAGTTTCTAAAATTTCTAATATGGTTTAAAAAAAAAATTGTAGCTCCAGATATCCTGCCTTCCTCAAATGCATTGATTTTGTACAAAATTCATCGATCTGAAAAGCGCTGTGTCCCTGATTGGCCAGCTAATCTGTACGTTGTGATTGGCCGGAATACCTTTGACGTCAGCCGGAAATGGGCCGCTCCTTACCAGTTTTGAAAGATTCGCTCGCAATGCAATGTTAACAGGAGTTAACTTATTAACTACAATCCATGTGTTTGTTGTAGTCCAAGGAAACAGATTTACGTTTACCTTGGGGTTTGTACGTTTTGCATATCGTTAACATGTACTAATACACACTTATGCTGCATTCAGATCAGCCACAGTAGAGGCATCAAGCGTGAGTGATTTCAATGTTAAGTCAATGTAAAGACGCATTGACGGGCGTCTGGAGGTCTTGCTGCGTGAATGAGGCGTTTAGCGCGGCACTGTAGACGCGATTCTGCCTATTCTGCGCGAATGGCGCAAACTGAGCGTTGCAGCGGTAAACGCGCGAGTTGAAAATTTTGAACTTTGGCGGAAAAACGTGCAGCGTTAACCAATCAAGAGCTTGCTGTAGTAGTGACGTGATAACAGGAAGCGAGCGGAGTCGTAGAAGCCCCTCCTATGACGCGAATTTCCGCGTGAATGTCTCAATGACTAGAATTTCAAACTCAAACTGAGTTTTTACGCCTCAAATGCAGCTGTGAACCCACGGTTACACACCAAAGGAAATGTAAAAACGTGAATCAGACCATTTGTGTGCGTTGCATGTGGCCAACTGCATAGAAAAAGTTACGGCTTTGAAAATACCGGTGTATGTGTGCACAAGGCCATAGACATTGCTGAAAACAAGCTTTAATATTTTATGTTATATTATTTCAGGTAAATTAACCTGATTTTACTGGCATACAAAAGTATAGAGATTTTTTGGCTGTGCATTTCACTTTGTGCTAAAATTGCAAATGTATGAATTATGCAAATGTTAATATTGTAAAAAAATGCCATTGTTAAACATCATGTATACACATGCAGTAGTTATCATACAATAAGGGTATCACCATTGAAAAAACTTCTATTTTTTCTATCTTCTATTGGCTGTTTTCTACAGTGTAGGTGGGTAATAATGGCCTTTCACAGTCAGCCTCTCACATCATGAAATAACAGCGTTTTGCACCAGCGAATTTATTTTGAAAAACACAATCAATGCGATCAGTGGCTCACATCAGTGCAGGTTCAGAGCAAACAGGAGAGAACAGAGCAGAAAATGGAGACTGACGGAGAAGTAAAGAGTCTTTTATATAAACATTATTTTGGATCAGACCTCAGAACAGATATATACGGTTGAAAACACATTTCAGGTTGCCTAGAGTCAAACAAAATCTATTAAGCACCGAATTAAGCGCCACCATAGACTACAAGTCACAAAAACAATGAAAGACATTAATGTCTACATGAGAAATGGAAGCCGCTGGTGTAAATGCAGGGGATTATTTCCAATTACTATACAAGCACACAAACACATACTTGAAGATTATTTTTTAATATACACACACACTTCACACTATCCACTATAATGGCACAAAAGCTCTTTAATTCCAATAAATGTGTGTGTGTGTGTGTGTGTGTGTGTGTACGTCTGGCGCATGTGTGTACTTCAAGTCCCATCGCAGCCAAAGTGAAAATAAGATCGAGACTGAAGGTATAACAGGATCACCTGTCTTGTTAATGTCAAGTGATTCAACAAAAGCCAACAGCTTCCAGAGCGGGAGATGATCACTGATTGATCATTTTTCCAATAATCAAACTCAAATGTCAGAAGCAAAGGAACGAGAAGTAATAGAGACAAAATGCAAAGTGAGTTTGTGCTACTGCTGTGCTTACAGAATTGTGTGTTGACACAAAAAGTCCTGAATAAATAAAAGATCCTGACTTAAAAACATCAAAACTTATTTGATACGCATAATTATTTTCCCACATAATCAATCTTAGATTTCAAAAGGCAGAAATAGAGACACAAATCGCATTTGCACAACCCATAAATCACTCTGTCGGCTTGACTTGCATGTTTATTGCAAATCTCTGGGTGTAATATTTTCATCATAACCAAACAAATGACAAACACAGATAAGTCTTCCCTATAAAATGTAAAATTCTGGCGGAAAAAAGAAACATCGATTGAATTAGTTAAACCTCACACATACGCACAGAGATCCCTGCCGTGATGTGTCTCCTTCTCAATTCCACGCTATCGTACAAGACAAGCCACTCGGGCAGACTCAGCTGGACTGGGCTATTTTTGGGTGTAGGGCTGTCAGGAAGACTCTGCCGTGGGAGGGGAGATCTCGTTTGTAATGGGCTGTGACCTGTAAGCATTCAATTACAAAATCTGTCATCAGCGTCTCTCCTGAACGCACCTTCAAGCAGCTCAGGAACAAAACGCATGCCGCAACTAGAGACCAAGGGGCCATGTGTGCTGTTTGGATCCATCTCGAACATTTTGTTCCTGGTTATGCACCAACACATCGCTCAGGTGTACTTTTACGCAATTGCTAATGTTTTGCTCGGTAAGTATCCACACTCAGGTCTCTGTGATATTAGATGGGATGGAAACACCAAATTTGGAATAAAAATCCATTAAATTGCAAAAAAGTTTTTATGCTCTTTTAAGGTGATTTTTGACTTTTGCGAAAATTAGTAAATGTGAATCATGGGAGATGGAAATGCATTTGCTGAAAAAATTCTGACGTTGCGAACATAACACCCACCTGACTGACCATCTAGCTGTTTCCGCTGAAGTCTTTATCATATATGGGGCTTGATGTCATTGCAATGCCCTTGCTGCTAGTGCCTGCATCAAAAAAATGCATTCCTTCTTCTGTGCACAGCATTTAGTTTGCCAATTATAAGCAGCATGGCTAGTAAATTTATAACTTGCCAAATCATAACTAAATGAAGTCCTGTCTCCATTTTCTAAGCGTGCCTTGATTTATTTACTGTTGGTAACTAAGTTCTCAATATCACCGTCATTTGCTCTAACAAATTTTGAAAAGATTTGTTTCATGTTGTGATGGAAAGAAACCCAGCTATTCTGGTCTATAGATTCTTGATCCTCAAAGCAAGACTAAGGTCTGTTTTATCACCCACCTGACAAAATTTAAATGTAAACCATTAAAAATATAGGTTAAAGAAATGTTTTTTTTTGTCCAAGAACCTTCATCTACAGAATCTTGTTGCTCAAAAGGTTGTTTGTTGCTGCCACAGCGGCCATATTGAGCATTGCATTGTGTTGCAATATCTTGTTATATCTATCTTTGGAAACAACATACCTTTATTCAATAAACTGCATTTTTTGATTTCAAGCAGGAATTGTAAGTTTACTCCAACCACAAATTCCTTAAACATTTAAAAACATCACCTATTATAGAAGACTACATGACATATACATTTATGCATTTTATCCAAAGCTACTTACAGTCTATTTTACAACATTTGTTCAACATGTTTTCTCTGGGTTTAAACCAATATTCCAATATTCATCCAATGCTTTATTATTGTCCATTTTTTCACTCTGTGCCTGCAGCTCAGCTCTTTATCCCCATGGCGGCCAACCAATCGAGACCAATATACTGGTACATAACCCATAAGTCGTCTATAATAAAAGTCGGCAAATAAGCAGAGTGCTGCAGGTGAGAATGTCTTCCCCCGGGGGGTTTAACCAATGCCTGGCATTTGTGGGTCAACAGTGAGAGTTGTTGTTCACAGGATCAGGTGGCGCAGATGTACAGCTGGGTTGACTGGGGACCTGAATGGCATCGCTGGTGAGCTCATATGCACACACACACACACACACACACACACACACACACACACACACACACACACACACACACACACACACACACACACACACACACACACACACACACACACACACACACACACACACACACACACACACACACACACACACACACACGCACGCACGCACACACACATGCACGCACGCAGGCACACACTAAGCTGAAGGATGACACAACTATTTTTCTGCAGGGCTTCTTTATAGACGATTCAACTTGGTTTCATAACTTACTAATTTTGTGCCGTCAATGTTGTTATTGAACTGAATATTGATCATTTTCTTTCTGTTTATTGCTGTGAAGCTGCATTGTAAGGCTGTGAAACAATTTGTATTGAATAAAGTGCTATATAAAACAAGGTGACTGTTCCCGTGTGAGACTGACACAAGAATATTTCGAGTACAATTATGCACATATAGAAAGCAATTTTAGCCGTTCCCATCCTCTTTACACATAAAAATGAAATCACACGGCACAGCTCCAGGTTGATTCGACTCCAATCTCTTGCCCGCTCACCCATCGGTGAGTTTAATCGAATGAGAGAGTTTCATCTGCCATGTAAATTATATTTCTCTTGAACAGACTTGCACATGAATTATTATTTCCTGTCAGAAGTGAATCTAATGGAACCCTCGAGTTACTAAAAATCTTTTTGTTAATAAGTGAGAACATACAATACAGTCTACGGGCTAGTTTATGGACCAACAAACACTAACAAATATTAACATTTTGAACTTTCCTCTGCTTGTGTGGTTTTTACAATGAAATATGTTCACCAACACAATGATGTAACAAAAAAATTTGGAAATTTGGTGTTGGAGCGTGAACGGTTTGTGAAAAAATGCATGTGATGAAGCAACCCATTCGCATGAAATGCGTATAAATAGCACGCAGTGTGAAAAGTTGTGCAATACATACACAGAACTATAATTTCCAGGGTTCCCACACCTTGGCTAACTTCAAATTCAAGGACCTTTCAAGGACTTTCCAGGTCCAATACCCTCAAATTCAAGGACTAAATGTGGGGACACATTTCAAGTGAGAGCAAGGTTACATCGTGTTACCTTTTAAGATACATTGTTACAGTTCCCTTTCGAGGAAACTCGTGCTTCGTCACTGCGGTGACACTTTGGGGACGCCTCCAGGGGTAAGTGCGTCTGAGGCTTAACAACAAAGACAGGGTGACGCAGGAGCCAGGAAGTATATCGCTATCTGAAATATTGCTAAATATGGCATTACAGGGACGCAGGAAGTATGGCAAGGGAGATGCCGCGTCTCGTTCCCTTCTCAGGGAACAACAGTTACATACGTAACCCGAGACGTTTTCATGTGTCAAACACAACTATGCAAAAAAGGCATTTTGGTATGAATCAACATTCGCATACAGAAGATATAAGCATTTAAAGTGAACAGTTTAACATGTGTGCTTAAAAAGTCTAGAAATGTATTATCCTACACTATGGGAATAATATTGATTTATTTCCCAGGAAACTTCTTTCATAAAATAAATTCAAGCACTTTCAATGACCTGTATCTAGGTATGTATATTTTCAAAAACTTCCCAGGGCCTTGAATTTTTTTTCCCCCAGATTCACAAACTTTCAAGGATTTCAAGGACCCGTGGGAACCCTGAATTTTGCGTGCATATGATACACCAGTCCTTTCTGTTCACTTATACAGCGCAACTTTTTCATGTCGTTTTATGTATTGGTTTCTCTTTTTTCTGTTTTTTTAAAACATTGTCGCTTGGGTTTGGGGTTAGATTTGGGATTTGCTTTAAAATGTCATTTAATATATAGGTTTCCCCATATTTTTGCAATTTTTAAGCCATGGGCGCTTGGAGAAGGGGTTAGAATTTGGGTTTGGGTTAGGATGTCATTTTATGTAACAAAAACTTGCTTAAAAAATGTGATTAATCTACCTTAAATATTTTTTAAATGATAAAGCCAAAGCCCTAAAGCGATACTTTGTACCCCTCTCTCCCCTACTCTTTAAAAAGGTCCTTATATGATATGCATACATTTGGTACCAAAATGTACCTTTGAAGTACTAATATGCACTCTTTTATATTTGTTTGTTTATTTAACAGGGACAGTACACTAAGCAGTGTTACACATTGCCGTGTACATAGGGCATATAGCATAAAACTATAGTTTGCAGCCCTCGTCCCTGGTTAGGCCTCATCCCCTTTAGGTGTGAAGGTGTACTTTGTAACCCCAGTGACAGCAAGGGACCAAATTATTTTTTTTTTTGACTTGTGTCATCTTAAATCTTATGTATTTTTCATTTATATGTAGTCATTTTTTTCTATGCAATATGAAAAGACAAAGTAAAAAATGACACTGTGCAGTCTACAACCAATCAGCAATGATACAGCGCCAGGAAGCTCATTATAATCTTCATTAGAGCACATACTGATGAGCGAACCCTTGCGTCTCAATCTACACAATACCTTCCCAGCCGATCCTAATTAGCGATCCATTGACAATGAATGCTCAGGTACTGACTTTTATTCTCTCTTCAGATGAAGCCGGGTCGCTGCAGGCTTCACAATCTCAGATGTTGATGACTAAGAAGCTCAAAACAGAGTAGCGACTATATTAGGGCAGCATTTACCAAACGGCTCAAGGCTGTCGCTTAATGAACACCGCTGTATGACAAACACTCCAAATACCGAAATGATGGGCGGCCATCTCGCGTGGAAAATGAATTCGAGAGCTGGAAAGTAGCGTGACCTCCTGCATGCATGCATGTATGCGAGTAGGAGAGTTTGATGCCCGCCCGTCCGCCCACCCTCGAGCGGAGAGACACCAAAGCTGCGGCCCTGGGAAATCAAACAAACAAAGCGCAGAGCAATCGTCCATCACGGCCCCCGCTATCACGTCTGTCGAGCGGAGAGAGCACAGCACGAGCTTATCGTTTAATGACTCTCCTCTTCATTAGATTCATCTAAGCTTCTCTCTAATACTCAAAGTCAGATAATGTTTGTGCCCGGAGCACAAACCCCCTTCATTAACCTTTAAAGCACTCATTACGCATTTGTCTGTGCTCGGCGATTCCGGGTGACGGACGCTGAAGCGTTACAATCGGTTGAAGTTGTCAGCTTGATTCCACTTTAATCTTTCCTCTAGCTTACCGATCGCTCCGTGTAAATCGAATGTCGGAGATCCATCTGCGGTGTAAATTGTTTTTTGCTGTAACTGACCGGTGCAGAAATTGTCCATCGCTTTCACAAACAAATCTAATCAAACCCCGAAGTCGCTGAAGGTTGGCGATCCCCTTCTGGTAAATAGTTATGAGAGGTGTGGGGTCTGTATCATGGTAAGGACTCAGTTTTATTGCCTTTACTTTGTCTTTCCGAGTACAGTGAAGGGTGTCCTGCAAATGTAATATACCAGCATCATTTACGCCACGAACGTGCATCCTCTATGCAATTTATAAAATGACTATGACTAGGCAACAGTCCTCGTTCAATGAATCTCAAATACAACATCAGATCTAAAGCATCTGTCCTGTCTTCACATCTCTTTAGGTGAAATGGATGAAAGTCTACTCAGGTGGGTACGGCACAGCCGGCCATGTGCTTAATAAACGTGTCTTATGCACAATGATAAAAATCAAGGTGAATATGATCTCAGTCGGTTTTTTACGATGAACAACAAACAGATATCAACGCTGAAGCACCGGCGCTTTGAGGGCCGACACTGGAGATGATGTGCGAGTCTGTGCCTTGTTTAAAGGTGAACTTGACAGGATTACTGTGTTGCGGCGTGTTTTTCTTCTCCGAGAAAATACTCCGAGTGAGAAATCAGGAAAACATGTCAGGGTAGAAACTGCAGTGGGATTCTGTGCGCGAAGGCAATTCAATACATCAGAGCGACGCGGAGAAAACAGAGCCGAGATCTCAGGGGTCGAATAAAAATAAAATTACCTTCATAACAATGGCAAGGCAAGCTGAACGTTTGTTTTGCTTAAGGTGAAGTTATGCACTGCAGCACCAAACCAGACGGCAAAAATAAACACACCGAACCAAGTGAAAGCCCCACAGAGCCACAGTGTTTACACTCCTCATATAAAAAACTTAAAATGTCTTTCTTCTAATCGACTCTGTACAATAAACTGGATGAGCGAAAGGTTAAGCTGACTCACAGGAGCTCGACATATCCCAATGGAATGAAATGAACAGTGCGTTTCATGTTTTTCAGGTTGGTCTTTAGTTTTCAGGTACTGTACAGTACAGAAACAGAATAAAGTAGTTAAATGTAAAATAAATTGCATAGTCTTTACTGTAGGGATGCACCAAATGTTCGGCAACCGAAATTATTTGGCCGAAAATTCTACCGAACAATGAGGCCTTTGATGAAGCGATCAAATTGCAACCAATGCAGAGTAAGAGGTGCGCACGCTTCATAAATTCAGCAGCATTACAAGTTTCATTTATTATTTAAAATCAAGACATCTTGAACAACATGCAGCGTATGAGAAAGACACGGCGGCGATTATGATCCTGCTAAATGTACAAGCGGGGAGAGCGAGAGACTCCTTACAAATGAAAAGAGGAACGACGAAATGCATCAGCAGTGTTCGACCAATGCGTGTACGTTCGCGTACACTTAAAAAATAGACTATACTCTGTGCTTAAGCATCGTTGCAAGTTTCATATGTAGAGAAGTGAAAATATAACAGCATTTTGTGAGGGAAAATATAAGATCGGATAAATATCTGATTACGTGGCCGAATGTAAATTGACAATGTTTTACCAAAAAAGCTTTCTGACCGATGAAGTGACCGGTGTTAAAAGGCCCTATAATGTCGACTAGTATGTTAAAAAGTGTTCATTGTTAAATAATGTGAAATAAATATAGTAAAAAGGAAATTCCGAAAATGTAACTTATGCAATGCATTATATGTAAGGGATAATGTAGAGGCAGCCGGTAGTTATTGGGAAATAAGCCCCGACAGTGTGATCAGGACCCGACGCGAAGCGGAGGGTCTTGTATCACACTGAAGGGGCTTATTTCCCAATAACTACCGGCTGCCTCTACATTATCCCGCTTATTACACGGCTACTTGCCACATAAGAAAAAAAACTGGACATGAATATGAATTTGAAACATTTTATTGGCATATTTGTTTTAAATTAACATTTTTATCCTTCCGCGAAACTTTGCACAGATGCATAAAATGATCGTAATACCTTATAAAGATCCTCTGCTTCATACTTGTCTGTCTCCATTTTTTCTCTTTTAGCCAGTCTTTGAGAAGTTTTAATGCCCATTCTGTATTTTTTGTATGTTAGTTGGCTTCGTAGCTGTCATGCTCTATTTTGTCAAGTTCAGTCTCAGTAAGCTCTCTGTGTCTTGTCGTGGTTGTCGAGTGTTTGTCACAAGATGGCGCCAAACAGTAATCTTTATTGATCTTTATTGGCGCGGAGCGATTTTACTCGTGCAAGTAGTCCGGCTATGCGTTATTATTTTGGAGCGGTTATTATTTGAAAAGAACGAACCTGCAAATGTCTCAACTGACCAATCAGAATCAAGCATTCCAGAGAGCCGTGTAATAAAATGTAATAAGTTGAGTTTACTTTAAAAAGTGAGGAAACCAATTGCCTCATAATTTTAAGTAAGTTAGTGTATTGCTTTTAAGTTGGCAAAACGTAATATTATTTGTAGACTAAACTTATTCATCAAGTAAATTAGAGTATTATTTTTAGTAGCCTAGATGAAGTGACCCAGTCTAATGAAGTGGCCCTGTCGGCTGGAATGTTAAAAAAAATTAATTGTTAAATAATGTGAATTAAATATAGTAAAAAAGAAATTCTGAAAATGTAACTAGTGATAAAATTAGCTAAATATAGGCAAACATTTCAAAATCAGTTGTTCAGTATTCAGCTGAGTGTTTTATTTTATTTGGCTTCGGCCAAGAATTTTCCTTTTTATAAATTCAATATTGCCTAAATCCTAAAACTTTAAAAGTGCACCGGTCCAATATAGCCTACTCTTTCACACCCATTTGATTTCTCAACTGCTTATATTCACTTTATTTTTTTATTTATTTTTTTATTTATGCAAAACATACAACAAATAGTTAAGTAGTAAACAACAAAAACAAAACAGACAACAAAAACAAAAATTGTGACAATGATGTGTTCTGCTCAATGATATAATAAATAAATGAATAATAAATTAAACTGAATAAGCAAAATAATAATAAGATAAAATAATAATAATAATAAATTAAACAGATAATAATACATATTTGGGTAGTATAATTATAAGAATAATTATAAGAATAATAATAATAATTATAATATCATGTATATTATGCAATAATAGTATTTACAATACTGTAATACCAATGATAATTCTAGGGATTGTTATGGTTTTAGGATTGTTAGGATTTTTTGTTGCATATTCACTTTAAATGAAGACTTACTAGAATAATCACAGCATTTTAAGATAATTTTACGTGCTGCCTTTATTGTTTGTGTGCATTGCTTGAGGTGCTTACACAAAACTTATAAACGCGTAAGGAAAGTAGTGCTGCACAACGATTAGATGTTTGACTGCATTTGATATTAAACTTGCAGCATTACAGAAATAAGTGTTATTGTTAATGTGATGTACATTTACACATTTGACAGATGCTTTTATCCAAATTATTATTATTATTATTATTACATCAGTACGTTAGTTTCTTGGGATCGAACCCATGACCTTTTGTGCTGCTAATGCACAAATGTGAATGTTGATAAATGTGAAATATGAATTTGCCTACAGTATATACAAACCTCGAAATGTCAATTCATCTCTGTGCGCTGACTGCTGTTTGTTAGCATTCGTGTGAGTTTATCCGAGGCTGGAAATAGACAAGGTGCAAGTTGACCCACTTTTACCCCAGCAGAAATGAGGTCATGAAAAAGCAACACTGTAAGAGGAACTGTCACTGAAGGATTCTGGGGAGATCTAATGAACCTGGATTTGCATATGGCATTTGCATGCGAGGCCATAATAAAGATCATTTTTGGCTTGGCAAAAGAAGGGTAATGACTCATTTTAGCCACTTAAATATCCATACAAATGGGTCTCCTGTAAGTACAACCGCCCTGACCTGTCGTTAATGACTTAACCGTCGTATAGCAAACTCATAGTAAAACACAAGACCAGCTGTAGGGTGCCCGCTTGCATTGGGTTGCGACTCCACTCTTGCTCATCCAAACGTGTTATTTGCTAATTAAACTAAACATCTCTTTAATGCATCTGATCTTGTCGCACTATGCATCTAAATGCATCGCAATCAGCTATTTGTACAATTACTGTGTTTGGCTATTCGCTTGGAACCCTACCAAGCATTGTGAAAGCTCCCAAGGTGTTTCAAAGGAGGCCAAGTATCTGGGTCTCACAACACAGATGTGAATATAGGGCAATGTGCTGTATCAGATGAATGGTGTAATCTTTTGACACAGGAGTAAACTCATGTTTTTGCTGTGACCGGCAGCCACAGTTTGACAGCAAATAAATTGCACAGCGGTGTAAGCAATTAGTATTGAATTACATTAAGCACAGACGCAGGAAAAATAAAGATTTCGTGTTCGATTAAGGGATAAAGCGTGACAAATTAAGTCTTTGTAGCCGATTCTCTTCCATGGCGCCGGTTTGAATTACAGAGCGAATTAATCCTCATCCGTGTAAGAATGTGACTAAGATCACCTTCAGCGGTGGCATGAATGTCCCTGCTCATAAACATCCACAGGAGACGTCTGTTGCTTTCTCAAAACCTTGCCGGTAGGGCAAAAGACTAAAATGACTACGTAAAGCTACAAGTAATTCCCATAAATGTGGATGAGAAGAACTGTTTTTCCAGAGACATTGCTAACCATCAACTAAAAAGCTACTAGACAAACGTAAGATTTGGGAACAAACCAAGTAATCTAACTTAACTTGTCCTCAAAGTCTCAAGTTGTCCCAACCAAAAGTTGAGCTACTGTAGCTGAAATTGCTGAAAAAGGGGGGCAAAAGGGTTTTTTTGTGGCAAAAGGCGGACCTACACACAATATTAGGCAGGTGGTCATAATGTTTAACATATATAAACTCACCTAAAGGATTATTAGGAACACCATACTAATTCTGTGTTTGACCCCCTTTCGCCTTTGTGGCATTGATGCAACAAGGTGCTGAAAGCATTCTTTAGAAATGTTGGCCCATATTGATAGGATGGCATCTCGCAGTTGATGGAGATTTGTGGGATGCACATCCAGGGCACGAAGCTCCTGTTCCACCACATCCCCAAGATGCTCTATTGGGTTGAGATCTGGTGACTGTGGGGGCCATTTTAGTACAGTGAACTCATTGTCATGTTCAAGAAACCAATTTGAAATGATTCAAGCTTTGTGACATGGTGCATTATCTTGCTGGAAGTAGCCATCAGAGGATGGGTACATGGTGGTCATAAAGGGATGGACATGGTCAGAAACAATCCTCAGGTAGGCCGTGGCATTTAAACGATGCACAATTGGAACTAAGGGGCCTAAAGTGTGCCAAGAAAACATCCCCCACATCATTACACCACCACCACCAGCATGCACAGTGGTAACAAGGCATGATGAATCCATGTTCTCATTCTGTTTACGCCAAATTCTGACTCTACCATCTGATTGTCTCAACAGAAATCGAGACTCATCAGACAAGGCAACATTTTTCTAGTCTTCAACTGTCCAATTTTGGTGAGCTCGTGCAAATTGTAGCCTCTTTTTCCTATTTGTAGTGGAGATAAGTGGTACCCGCTGGGGTCTTCTGCTGTTGTAGCCCATCCGCCTCAAGGTTGTGCGTGTTGTGGCTTCACAAATGCTTTGCTGCATACCTCGGTTGTAACGAGTGGTTATTTCAGTCAAAGTTGCTCTTCTATCAGCTTGAATCAGTCGCCCATTCTCCTCTGACCTCTAGCATCAAAAAGGCATTTTAGCCCACAGGACTGCCGCATACTGGATGTTTTCCCTTTTCACACCATTCTTTGTAAACCCTAGAAATGGTTGTGCGTGAAAATCCCAGTAAGTGAGCAGATTTGGAAATACTCAGACCGGCTCGTCTGGCACCAACAACCATGCCACGCTCAAAATTGCTTAAATCACCTTTCTATCCCCATTCAGACATTCAGTTTGGAGTTCAGGAGATTGTCTTGACCAGGACCACACCCCTAAATGCATTGAAGCAACTGCCATGTGATTGGTTGATTAAATAATTGCATTAATGAGAAATTGAAAAGGTGTTCCTAATAATCCTTGGTGAGTGTATAAAGCCCATATATATTCATTATGTGTCTAACATAGTCCCAATGTAAGAAATAATTGACAATGGGGCGTTGAATTATGTAAAAATAATTGTGCCGTTACACCGCGGGTGTGCATTATTTTCGAATAATTCATAGGACCAGAGTCCATTATTCCACTTATACCATGGTAACCACAGACATTGCTCTGGTGGTTATTTTAAGAAGTTTGACAGGTCAGGTGTGTGTTTATCAAAAAATTATGCATACCTGTGAAACATTTCTCAGACAATCAGAATAAAGCATTCAACAGCCTAGTGCTATAAAATATAATATCCATCTTAGGCACACACATATAAAATCATTTAAAGCACCCAGAGTGCTATTAAAGGCAACCTCATTACCGCTGCCCATTAGATGTAATTCTATGCTACATTGACCTTTCCTATTAAGTGCAACACACTCAAGTGTTTTTTAGAGCAGAAAAGTAAGACAATTTCACAACCTGTTTAAATGCCAACCCAGCCAATCCTACAACAACAGCTGAGGACTGACATGGAGATATCATCATCTCAGCAGAAACACTGCTGATGTAAACCGGTTACATCTGTAAAGTATGACAATACCGAAATCTTTCTAGACTTAATAACCAATGCAAACCAATTCAATGCAAAACTGTATTCAAAATACTAAATAAATTGAACTGAAAGATGCTGTATCAGACAGACATTAACATAGCAGCCTTGTGACAATAATAGTGGTCAAAGAAAAAAATTCGGGCCAATTTTAACCTTGTAAACTCAGAGATGCAGAATTTAATGGGAATGAAATTGCCACACGGCCCCGGTGATTATAAAAAAGAGCAGGTCATTTTAGATCTCATGTGTAAAAACACATTTCTGATTCACATGATCGCCAACCTGCTCCGATAAACGCTGAAATCACCTCGCAGTCCCACGTAAAAGCAATTACTGTCTAAATGACTGTGCTTTTGACAGAGAAAGTGTAAAGATAATGTAAAAAAAAAATTGTACCGAGCAAACTGCAACTGTGAGGAGAAAGAAATCATGGCTGCACAAATGCCTTAAGATTTTCTAAAGCCAATGTGTGGTGAGAGAGAAAGAGAGTGCACAATTTAGTTTCATTTTCAACAAACAACCATTATGGCGATCAGTGTTTGCATTATTATAAAGAGAAAAAGCCAAAAATCCCACATTGACGTGTTATAATAAATTATCTATGGGAAATTTTGAGCTAAAACGTCACATACGTACTCTGGGGACACCAAAGATTTATTTGACATCTTTAAAAAATCTAGCAAAATGTCCCCTTTTAAAACTACAGTCTTTGAACAAATATGAGCTAATATCATAAAAAATATAACTGTGCACCCTGACTTTCTGTAATAACTTCAATAGCTGTATATCTAACATCACAGTTGCTCTCAAAGGCTATTGATTTTGGTTGAAAAGGTGAACAAATGTTATTGATAGAATTGTGTGCTAATCCAAGCCAATGGTCAAGACCACGCAAGCTTATCTACAATGACTTCAGCTCAAAGGGAATTATACTGTATGAATGTTGACCTGGCGTGAGCGTCACATCCCATACAGTACAGTATGTGCTTATAGATGCGTCGAGGTCTCAGCTTTTATCTAAATCTGAGTTTGCCGTCTTGAGTTTGGTAATTTGTTGAATGTAGACCACAGGACCACAGTCATGCAACTGCTGTCATTGATTTTAGTGATGAAAATGCGTTTGAATATAATTTCATAATTAGGCAGTGGCTTTTATGCACTATAAATCCAACTGTGTAATGTTACTTCATTACAAACCACTTAAACTACTGAGAACAGTTCAATAAAGGATAGTAATGGAATAGAAGTGAACAAACTAGTTTGTCTGCATGTTTGAACATGACCCTTACAACACAATGTCGTGATACATCAGGATCCATCAAAACCCACCGGGCTCCGTCGAGACCGGAACGCAAAGTGAAAATGAACTGTGTAAAACAGAGGGACTCGAGAGGTTGATGCGTGCCATCATGTACAGAAATAAAAAAAAATGAATCCTAAAGAAATAATTATTCCTAGGATAAAGGAACAAAAAATAATTCAATCGTCCCAACAGCTCAGATTGTGGTGACAAAGATCAATCACAACAATTACTCTACATGCAAATAAATTCCTCACATGAAGGGGAATCACTTTCAAAAAACATTAAATTGCTAACATCAAACAGAAGCTTACAGAACTGAGAAATAGTATTTTTAGCCATTGGCTTATTTATGTTTTCTTTCATAGCCTTAATAAAGATGAAATTAAGTAGCTCATTCATTTCAAAAGTTTGGCAACCCAGGAGCGTACAGGGACTTAAATGATCCCATTACTTATAGAGATTCAATCGTCTCGAAATCAATGGGTTTTATGAACAGGGTTTTGGTTAAACTCCTTAAATAAGATCTTGGTTTAGCATAAACCCAAGAGTATTTCATGTTTTATTCTAGGACCAGTAATATCCCCACTCGTGATTTTTAAATCATTAATGCGTATTTTAAAGTGTGGTTGCTTTATCACAAATAAAGATCTCAAAAACAACACAACATGGGCACAAAAAAGATAAATCCTCAAGTATTTCCTTATTAGGTTTTTAAATGTGTTAAATAAAGTTTGAAAGAGCTTTCGGAAGCTTGGTGGTGATGACGGGATGTAGAGAGATTGTGGTGTAGTTTGCTTGTAGACTAAGGTTAGCTTTTTATTTCTAGTAAATGCATTTAGACTTCAAAATTCATGTTCATCTGTTCATCTTTGAATATTATTGTTGGACAAAACGTACAAGTGTCAAACTTTTGTTAAACACAGAGCTTATCTTTTGCGGTAACTCCAAAGGTCTATGGGACAGATAAATGGGCTTTTTGGCTACAGTAGGAAACCAGTGTCCTGCTAACTTCCAGGATGGCCTACAAAAAAAACGTCATCCCTGCGGCACTTAAAATACTCCATTATTAATAATCATACACTTACATGTTTGACATCATTTAAAACTGTAAAGGGTCTTCTTTAATTTGTGTAAATTCACAATAACAACAGATCGTTGTGTTTTTGTCAAATAAGAAAATAAACAGGGTGCGCATCCAGACATTTCTGTCTAAACAAACATTTTAACATTGATGCTGCCACAGATCATTTGACACACAAAAATAGACAAAGACCAAGAGAGCAGAAGGACAAAGACCTCTAATTCTATAAGAAAAAAACTGTGAGACAGGAATCGAATCCAGGAGGATGAGGATGCTTGTGAGAAGTGTTTTTGAGAGAGCAGTCTTTGTAAGTTTATAAATAGCTGGATGAAACCAAAGTTCTCACATCCATGAATAATACACGGAAAAGGAATAGCTGGAGGATAGATGATGGCGTTTTATGCTTGCATGCAAACACGCAACACCGCTCCAATGCACAAAGGAGGACGATCAACAAATCAACAGCGCCTTTAAACAAAACAGCACTGGGCAGAAATAACAATGTGTGTATTTATTCTCTTATCCGTGTGGACCAACAATGCTGTGCGCATCATTTTAAACAAGTGTAAAATTTGAAATCCAAAAAATGTGTTTTGCTCAACTCTCAGCATCAATGGTCTTCATGTTCCCAGGGCTTTGAGGTCATGTGTGTGTGTGTGAAATGAAGCACAGGGTACAGTTTACACACAGCTTATGTCTTAGAAAAGTGCTCGTGCCTTGTGGGCTCGCAGATAAGAGGCGTCCATCGGCGTCGCTCTGTGATGGAGAAACGCAGCCACTGGATCCAAAGAAGACGAGCCAAGCGACAGAAAAGTCTATTACGCTCAATGGCTTCTATTCAAAGGCTAAAAGACAGAAAGAGCAATAAAAATGCGGGATATTGTCCAGCCAGCAAATTGATTTTTCTTTCTGCAATATAACAGCCAATTCGTTCAGGTTTTATTCGCTGGCTCTGTTAAACGGCTGTGGCCTGGAAGGGTGAGATTCAGATTACATCCCAATGGTTAACTGACTGTAATGCTTGAGTAAAAATGTCTGGCACATTATTTGTTGTGTAGCTGATCACATATTTAGTCATAATAAAACAATACTTCAATATAACACTGCAAAAAATTTTTTTTCAAGAAACCCTATTTTTGTCTCGTTTTCAGTAAAAATATCTAAAAATTCTTAAATTAAGATGCTTTTTCTTGATGAGCAAAACGACCCAAGAAAATAAGTCTCGCACAAGCACAAAAATATGCCAATGGGGTAAGCAAAAAATCTTGAATAAATTCAAGAAAAATTCAAGAAAATTTTGCTTACCCCATTGGCAGATTTCTTTGCTTGTTTTATGCACAAAATCACTTAAATTTGATATTTTTGGTCTAAAAACAAGACTTATTTTCTTGGGTCGTTTTGGTGTAGAGTTTTTAGATATTTTTACTGAAAACAAGACAAATATACTAAGAATTTTTTTCTTGAAAATCATTTTTTGCAGTCTGGGCTCTGACTTGGCCACTCCAAAAGGCAGATTTTGTTTTTTGAAGCCATTCTGTTGTGGACTTGCTCCTGTGTTTTGGGTCATTGTCCTGTTGCATTTAGCCTGGTAATACCATCCTCTGCTATTTCTGAGTCTGGCTGGGCATAATTGACAATCGTTTTCCTTCTCGTGGGAGGGGCTTGTCTGAAGTTTAAAATCATTGGTCTAAACGTAAGCCAATCACATAACGTTTGGATATGATGTGCGTTATGCGCCGGCTCAGCCGCATCAAATCTCTGCTGTAAAACACACGTATGATGTGAAAACAAACCCATCGAGCGAAATACCGGAGTTGGCTATGAACGACTATTGCAGATTATGTAAAGTAAATCCGGCCAGAGCTAGTTGAACACTATCCTTACGGTGTCTTTCTACTCATGTCTAAGTGGAGGAATGCCCCTCTCTCCTCTTAAACTCTTCCACCAGACAGCCATAACCATATGTAAATTAAATCTTCCTACCTTATTTTCTGGTTAATCCGGAATGTCACCAAAGAATGCGTCCTCACGCGTCCTCCACCATTAACTGTGAACAATGAAATTCCCTTCCATGATTTCTCGATCGTTGATCAAGCAGTGCTGCACACAGTTTCTCGCTGACGATCGGTAATAATTGATAAATTAAACGTTTCGCAAAACCTGTCGGGAGTAGGGCAACAACATAATCTCCATTTAAAATGTTTAACAAACACTCTTCTTGTTCGGGCTTAAGTTGGCAAGTGCCGGATCTCCACAACAGAGCAAATAGCTTTCTGTGCCTCCATGTCTACTACAAACTACAACCGTACATTCGGCACTTAGCGTCTACGTCACGGCTCTAAGCCCACCCTTTGTTCGTTGATTTGACGGCCGTCACGATGCCGGAGGAAAACGATTTGAATGGAAGGTATCTCAGACTGAGTACAGTAGCGTAATGAAATTTAGCGGAAGTACGAAGTCTGACGTAGTCAGACTATGTTGCATTACCCACCTTCTAACTTCAGCTGACGTAAAGACATTCTCACATTATCCTGAAGAATTGTCTGATATACTTCATCTTCCCCTCAATGACTGCAAGCTGGCCAGGCCCTGATGCAGCAAACCAGGCCCAAATCATGATGTTTCCTCCACCATATAGCGCTGTATGTTTTTTCCAAATAGTTCAATTTTAGTTTCATCAATCCACAAAACATTTTGCCAATACCGCTGTGGAGTGTCAATGTGCTCTTTTGCAAACTTCAGGCGTGCAGCAATGTTGTTATTAGTAAGCAGTGGCTTCCTTCTTGGTGTCCTGCCGTGGATCCCCTGCTTGTTCAGTGTTTATGTATTGCAGACACATCAACAGAGATGGTAGCAAGTTCCAATGATGCCTTCAAATCTCTGGCTGTCATTCAGGGTTGTTTTTTTACCTCATTGATGAGTCTTTGTTGTGTCATTTTGACTGGGCGCCTACTTCTTGAGAGAGTAGCAGCAGTCCCAAAGCATCTCCATTTGAAGACTGGTGAATTTCTAAAGTCTTTGAAATAACTTTCCAGCTGTATGTAAAGCAACAAATCTTGATGGTAGCTCCTTTGAAAGCTCTTTTTGGCGGGACATCGCTCACATAAGCATCTTGTTCTTGTGCAGAGCAAACTCCAAAAAGTTTGAGGGGTTTTTATCAGTCAAAGTAGCTGTAGTCCACACCTCCAAATGTATTATCTTAACCAGACACCAGGTGTGCTAAAACCTGACTACAATTAGCTTTTTGGGGGACCTTAATTTTAGAGCTCACATACTTTACCCACAAGCACTATGAGGTTTTTTGGTTGTTCTCAATAAAGACATGAAAGATCAGATTTTTTTGTGTAATTATTTTTAGACACATTATGTTTGTCACTACCCCTGACTTAGATGAAGATCAGACCACATTTTATGATAAATTTATTCCGAAAACTTTGAAAATCCAAAAGGTTCACATACTTTTTCTTGCCACTGTATATAAAGCAAAACAATCTTGCTTATAAAGTCTTGCTTTCAAATATCTAAAAAAACAGTACGTTTTATGTGATATGATAAATAAAGAAACTTATACTGACTAATTTGACTGGCAGTCATGCAGAATGAATCCTGAAATGTTGGCATTTACACTTACATTCATGCATTTGACTGACGCTTTTATCCAAAGTCACCTTACATACATTTTTATCACTATGTGTGTTCCCTGGGTTTGAACCCACGACCTTTTGCGCTGCTAATGCAATGCTCTACCACTGAGCTATAAAGGAGCACAATTGGTTAAACTGTTTAATTAATGGAAACATTTCTTTCACTT
This sequence comes from Paramisgurnus dabryanus, assembly GCF_030506205.2. Classification (NCBI taxonomy): domain Eukaryota; kingdom Metazoa; phylum Chordata; class Actinopteri; order Cypriniformes; family Cobitidae; genus Paramisgurnus; species Paramisgurnus dabryanus. The sequence goes on along the minus strand of NC_133343.1, from coordinate 30,897,627 downwards.
GCTTTGTGGGTTGAACACTGCAGGGGGATCAACACTGGCAATCTAAGCGTTTGATTGTCAAATGAAGTGATGTGTGAGAACCAAGACAAAAGAAGGTATCGACTCCGAGCATCTGTAAGGATGGAGGTTTAGCGACAGATAAACAGAAAGGCTAGTCGATTTCCTCCAGGCGATGGGAGAGTGTTGACAGAGCGGGGAGAGAGGACTCGACAGTGACCCTGCGATCACAGTTCTCACCCATCAGACGCGAGCATCAGTGAAAAGAGGAAATGTTATGAAACTGAACTTTGTACTACTGTATATTTGGCAAATGTGTAATCAAATATGTACTGCAAATAGGACTTGTAAAAAGTTCAGTGCATTAAACATATGCTATGTTAAAGGAATAGTCTACCCTTTTGCCATATTAAACTATGTTATTACCTCAACCTAGACGAATTAATACATACCTATGTTTTGTCAATGTGTGCATTGTACAGCGCATTATGAATGTGTTAGCATTTAGCCAAGCCCCATTCATTCCTATGGTACCAAAAAAAAGTTTTATTTTGTGGCACCATACTTACCGGTATAACTCCTCATGTAAGAGTCTTTAAATAGGGAAAACACGGAAGTGTTTGGTGGCTTCCCTGTTTGGTACCATAGGAATGAATGGGGCTAGGCTAAATGCTAACACATTCACGACGCGCTGTACAGTGCACCCATTGAAAAAAGATAGGTATGTATTAATTCGTCTAAGTTGAGGTAATAACATAGTTTAATATGGCCAAAGGGTAGACTATTCCTTTAAGAATATATGTGATCCGTGGTGGCAAAATGAGTCGAAATGCGCAGTGTATGATTTTGAGAATCAGGCAAAAAAAATTTAAATATCCCTTTGGGTCGAAATTAAGGTTTTTATAAAAATAAGTACATTAAGCCCTCGTCTAGCGATCCCAATGCTCTAAATTGTTTGGTTAACTGTTGGGGGGAAATATCTGATGTGTAAGATTATATTACATCACTGCATTACAGTAGATCTTAAAGCTGTCTGTGTCTCAATGTCAATCAAACAATAAAAGAAAGAAAAAAGTTGAACATATATCTTTTCTAGAGATATTGTTTTGTGCTAAATCTATAAGTTTTACCAGTGATTTAAAGGTATGGATGCAGTGATTTTGCTTTTGAACTTTAAAAAGTCTTTACATCGATTTTGCTCAAAATTGACTTTGCTGACTCTCTCAACTTCAAACATGTGTAGCTCTGTCATTTTTTTGTCAGATTCCAACAAATCACTTTGAATATTAAGATATAAATAACTAATTTTTGAAAATGTGCTCATTGCAACACAATTTGCCAGCACAGGTCTAAATGCACTACAGCATATTTAATGCACTTCTTTACTATATATATGTGAAATCCATTACGAACGCCATTATGAATGCTACATTATGTAAGCAGTGTGTTTAAAATCTATGTATTTAGGCCAGAAAAGCATATGATATATTTAAAAAAAAAGTGTGAAATAATTGTGAGTCCACACAGAGAGATCTCACTGAGGAGGAAAACCCAAAACAACCACGTTCATACTCAAAACAAAAGACTAAACCTTTCTTTGAGCATTACAATATTTTTTGACTATTAAATTGTTCAGTGTTTGTAAAATATTCATATAAAAATTGTTAATTATGTATGAAAGACGAGACTCATAATTAAGCTTAAAACTGATTAAAGGAGCATTTCACCCGTGGAAACATTAATCTCTATTAAAAGCGGATCATATTTGTAGTCAAAATGTAACATTAATTTAGAATTTGGTGCCTATTTGACCGAGAAAAGGAGTGTTTGTAGTCTCACCCCCTCTACAAAGATATAGGACTTCCTTCTTTCAATGATGCAAAATGATGAATTTTACATCATTGAAAGAAGGAAGTGCAACACTGAAATCTGTATTTCTCCCGTCTCAGGGGAAACGGAGGGAATGATGCATGACCATTCAAAAACATGACTGGGTTTCTAACTACTCAAAGCTTAATGCAAATGGGTGAAGTGTCCCTTTAAGTCCAAAGTTGCATGGCGAATATGAATTGAGAATGATAAAGATATACTGAGGTATCCTTATCACAAGGTATTGAAATACGCATTTATGTGAAATCAATGAAATTCCATTAAGCAGAATGTCTATATTGAATATAAAACTGAAGACAAGGAGGAAATAATTGTGGGATAGGAGAGCAGGTGTTTTTCTCTCGAAGGATAATTTCGCTCATCCATTTTACTTTAATAATAAAGAAGAATTCAACCCAAATATAGAGCAGGCAAGAGTGAACAACAGGTAGAGATGTACAACCAGAATCCATGTCTTTTAAGTACTATTTGCATGTCAGTGTTCATACACAAGCCACATATTAAATCTGTGTGCTTATTCGCTGTAAAAGATGGATAAACAAAACAAAACTCATTTTTGATTTGTGTACATACAGAGAGATTCTGTGCCTCTTTTATTTAATCCTTTACATTTGTGTTTCTCTGTCACATGGCCAAAACCAATAAAAGCAGATTTCACATCTGTTATGCAGACCTCTGGAGAAATCTCTCTATGTTCTGACGTGGAGAAATCAAACAATTTCATATTTACACACATCCCTCTATATTATTAAACATTTACCTAACGTATAAGATAACCAGGATAACACATAATGCATTATCGACTGCATCTAATAGGCCTAGTAGGATAAACTCCCCTATATTTTATACTCATAGCATGGGTCACTAACACAGCTTAAAACCGGCACACCGCCCTGACCAGCAGATAGACAGGGATGGCGCACAAGGGAACAACACCTGAGGCATCTCCAGATCCGACACACACGCTTAAACTCCGGCTTACATGAGCACCACGAGCCGGAGGCTGATGGAGAACAAGCGTGAGGCAATAAAAGAAGATTGGACGTGGTGTCAAGGGACGATGGGATTGCGTAGGCCGTAATGAAGACGCAGGCAGTGTATCGAAAAAACCGGATGAACGGGAAAAAAGACGGGAGGTATTTGTCAACCCCAGATGTGTGCCGAACATCAAATACTCCGCAGCTATTCTACTGGAGCGCTGCTCCAAATACCGATCGTGGATCCCGCTGGTTGCCGTGGCAACAGCACTCCTCTCCAATATAGTGAGCAGCAGGCTTTTAAAGAGACGGTTCTCTTTTTTTGACATCCTCCTCTATTCTGCCTCTCTTTGGTTTCTGTCACCGACTCGCCTGATCCATTTCTGTGCTCTCCGTATATGGTGATTATTCACATGGAGGTCTTTCAAACCATCTTGAACAAAAGAGACCTCTGAGATGAATTGTGTGTTTTACATGATGAACGTCTCCACATGTGATGAACGTTGAATCTTTTATGGTTCACATGGTTTGTAGTTTCTCTGCAGTGGATGGATTTTGCCATGTTGGACATCAACATCTTTGCTGGTACTGGATAAACATTACTATCATCCAATCAGATTGAGTTTAGTAGTGGTTTATAAAGTAGTTAAGGTTAAAGTTAGCTTGCAAATTTGGCAAAAATGCACCCGCTTGCAAGTAGAGGTCTTCTCGGGTCCAAAGAAATGTACCCGAGTCGAAATGACCCGGATTTTTTTTTAAGAACGACCTGACCCGAGACAAACCCAGGAAAATTAGACCTGAGTCAGACCCTACCTAGTGCAATTAATTTAATCCTGACTAGACCCAAATGTAAATGTCACCGATGTGTGTGCAGTCTGCACCCCCACACGCAACAAAAAAACTATGGTGGCCTTGCAACCAATTTGGCCCGCTGCTCTATTTATTTTCATTTGTTTTCTGACGAGGACACCAAGGTTACTGCTAAAATGGGCATTCAAAATTGATTGACAGGTCTGGCTCAACAAAAATTAACCTACCGCCAGCCACACAATATCACACACACGCTCTTGCCATAAAAGGGGTTGGAAAAGGACTTGATGCACACACGTAATATAGTTCGGTCTTCTTGTGTCTGTTCGGCAAAAACATTCATTTTCAATTACCCATGACTGCTAATATTATACCTGACCCGTGTCCAAGGCACCCATGAAACTTTTAGACTCGAACCCCCTCGGGTCTAGGGTCGGACCTCGGGTTTTCGGATCTAAGTGGACCCGTGAAGACCTCTTGCAAGGCACCTCATTTACCTCGATATCCAGTGATTGAAAATGTATTCTTTTTATGGCATTTTTAACCTGAATTCCTGGATCTGCCTCTCTTCTCTTCTTCATCAATTTTTTCTCTGTTCATTTTGAGAAACACACTGTCCTGTTACACGCTGTTGGGTTCAAGTCTGCCAGACTGCCTCTGCCACACCAACTCTTATCAGACCAACACACACACACACACACACACACACACACACACACACACACACACACACACACACACACACACACACACACACACACACACACACACACACACACACACACACACACACACACACACACACAGGTCATCAGACAGGGTTTCTGGCATCCAGCAAAGCAGCAGATATTCTGGGATTCACACTGTTCTGATTCTACATCCCCTGCTGTTCAAATCTGCAGCTACAGTGTACAGAATTAGGATAAACACATTCATCTGAAGTTCAAAGCAGCAAGTAAACACTGACATTAGTGTTTCAAACATCGAATCTTTTGTAGGTTACATAGTGTGAAGTAGCATCAGCGGTGGAGTTTGCTATATTACATTGATGATTATGAAGGCAGATCATGAGTTTAAAACTTTTACCTAAAGTCCCATTAAACAGGAAGTTGTAATAGACACATTTTCGACATCACATGATGAAAATAGCGAACATAGTTTATGCTTTCCACTGTGAATTGATTGGATATAGAAATGTAGGTGTTTCATTCAAAAAATGACTGACAGTTGGAGGGGCGGAGTTAATGGATGCTCCCGCCCTGGCCGTCTAGCTGACATCATCAGGGAAGGATTGCCACAAGAGTGCAGAAGTAAGTTTTCAGATTTTGATTAAAGTTAATGAGGGCACGTCAATTTATTTAAAGGTGACATAGAATGATTGAACGGGGTATTTATCCTTTTCTGTGACATGTAGACAACAACATTTTGGTTGGGTCTGTAATGCCTTAAAACCTCTCTCAGAAAGCTATATTATTGCATATTATGGTGGGGGATTTTAAATGTGTGGTTTTGCACCTATTTGCCATCCCTTCGGGCTTAACTGGCAACCTCATTATGAAATGCAAGCACTTGATGCTGATTGGCTGCCTTTGCTGCCACTCAAAAGAATGTTAACTTTGCAGTCTTCAGAACACGGACAGAGCAAAATTTTACAGATAGAGGAGAACACCTCGCAACGCGACTCACCATTTCGACTTGAACTTGGGGAACAATGCTGCAATTTACTTCCCGTTGGGGGTGAGAGGCCGGATGTATGCAAATTATTTTGAAGGGGAAGGAATTGAATGAGAGTGGGTGGGGAAGTGAGATGCATTTTACGTAATATGTATCCGCCATTTTCTGGCGGACATTTCTAAAGGAGGAATTTCTATAAAACGGAGATGTTCAAAATGTCTAGCACTTTTCGCATGTTTGTGATTGCGAGTAAACCGTCATTCAAGTAAGACAAGGTAAAAATGTTTTTTCATTCTCTGTCACCTTTAAAGGTAATGACCCACAAGGATAATTGTTTATAATGAAAGCTGCAATATTTCATTTTTGATTTCATGGGGACTTTAAAGGGACAGTTCCTAAAGCTTCTTAAAACTGTATTTACTCTTTTACCCATCTGACTTTCTTTCTTCTGTTCAACCAAAATAGCAAAATGTTAGAGATGGACAGCTTCGGTCACCATTCCCTTTTATTGCATCGTTTATACAGGGAAAGTAAATGGTGACTCAGGCTGTCAGGACTTGCAGCATTCTGCTTATGATCATCATCTGTGCTCCACAGAATAAAGGTCAAAAGAGTTCAAAATATCCCTTCAGTAACATGCAGTAGCTACAAAAATACCCATGTTCTGAGTCTAAAAAGCCAAATACTCTTCAGCCAGCCATGAAGAGCAGCATTTGTCTTAAGGTCCAAGTATACTTCGTTTTTCTATACTTAAGCAAGCGTACCCACACAGCCTTGACTCATAATCATACACAGGCATTTGATGCATGCCCATTGCATACATACTACATACTCTTGTATACGTGCATGCGCAACCTAGGCATACAAGTATCCATAGTTACCAAAATCCGGTGGTACGTGCATACTATTTGGATGATGAAATCTGCATTACACGCATTGTACGCTGACTTTCGCGTATGTGCATGTAAAGCATACTCAGGTCTTTAGCATTATAGTAACATCACATAAGAAAACATTGGAAAAACCTACAGTATTAACATCAAAACTGCATAGCAGTACTCCTGTGTCATGCAAACATAAGCAAGTGTGACCTGCTTCAGCAAAGTCTTTTTGTGAGGACTGAAAAACAAAAACCAATTCAATAGGGTCATAATGTATGTAGGTGCTCGCTGCATGCTGAGGTCTTGATGAACAATTCATGAGCACACATCATCTGTATGCACACAAGCTGAAAAAAAAAATCACAACCATCTGTTAAGTCAGACCCTACTGTCACTGTGTATTTTAAATTACTATCTTGAATTACTTTAAAACATTTAATAATTGTCTAATTTTGTCACAACTGTCCTGATTACAAACTTGCCAATCTCTGACTTTTAGGGACGTATTTAGGGGGGAAACTGGCACTAAATGTTTCAGAAGAAAATATCTGCATCTTTCTCTGAGATCATTTCAGGCCGATGTGAAACAACACAAAAGTGGCGTAATCTCATTTCACAGCCAAGCACATTTCCCAACACGATTACAAAGCAAGACTGTGAAGAACGGGGCATGTATCACCCGTGACGTCCAATCAATCAATGATCCAACGCTTAAGCCGTTCTGAAGAAACAATTTATCTCACATAATGCAACTGACAGCACCTTTTGTAAGACTGCTTGGAATGGACAAACACGTCTGAAGACATAAATCCACAAAGTTTTCAACTTTCTGGCTTGAAATTCAAATCATACCAAGTTTTTGGAGCATGGCAGCTGGTCAGACTTTACCAGCATAGCCAAGAAGGTTTACCAACTTCCTTTAAACTGATCAGGTAATGATCAAGTCCAGCTTTAACCAGCAAGTAATGTTAGTGGTAATAGGCCTTCACATTTGCTCTTGATCTCTGGTTCTCTGGTAAACAACAGCTCAGTTATGATCACGCTGCTCTTGTGTCGTAAGGATTTTGCTTATGTTCCTCATGAGAAAACAAGTTTCTTTAATGAAATGGGAACGATAAATGATGCCTGTGCCCTGTAATATGCCCCGCTAGGATTGCATTCACCTTTACAACCAATAACAGAGCCATAAAAGGCACAAAATAGATTTTTTTTTAAATACAAAGAAAATGTCTTTGCAATCTGCAATGCAAGTGTACTGGATGATAACCAGGGCATTGCTATGTGGTTTTTAGGGTGTCCTGGATGGTTGCAAAAAGGGCCAAAGTCACAACTGAGCCCTCTTCAATGTCACAACTTTGGAAAATCGTCTAAACCAAAATGAGACAAAAGTGTTATGAAAAAGTGTTTTTTTCAAACAAACAAAAAAACAGTATCCTTAATGAATAGTTCACCTAAATACAAAAACACTCTCATCATTTATTCACCTTTACGTCTCCAACATGTGCATGGCAAAGCTCAATAACGTGACAATATAAAATTTTCAATATAAAATTATTTGTTTGTGTTAAACTGAAGAAAGGAACCAAGCAAGCAATACTGTAGCCGTCATTTCACAGTCTAGGTTAACTATAATCCGGCTATAAGTAACCCACTATTAGCCAAAATAAACTTTAATTTGGTTAGCATACATGTTGTTTCTGCCAATAACTTGTGAGATGTCTGATATTCAATCATGTAAGCAAAGTCAACAGTGAGGTGTTTGTTTGTTTTTATTTATTTTAAGGCTGTCAAAAGATTAATCACGATTAATCGCATACAAAATAAAAGTATGTTTTTTGCATAATATATGTGTGTGCACTGTGTATAATTATTTTGTATATATAAATACACACATGCATGTATTTGAGAAACATATATATTCAGATTTTTATAAATAAATACAAATTTTATTAAATATATACATGTATATGTGAATTTATATAACACACAATACACACACAAATATATTATGCAAACACAAACTTTTATTTTGTATACGATTAATTGCGATTAATCTTTTGACAGCCATAATTTATTTATTTATTTATTTATTTTTGAGCTATGGTTATACGGTCGTCTTTCATAAATGTGAAATGGCATGAGGGTGTGCAAATCATAAGAGAATTTCTATATTTGGGTGAACTATTCCTTAAAATGCAAACGAATTGTGAAACAATCAAATCGGACATTTAAAGTGTGCACGAGAGATGGAAAAGTGGTGGAAATGTGATCAATACATTCACCTACAAAAGCAACTCAATAAATTGCAGCTGTTGCTTCAATTGGCCCGGCCAAATTCAATTAGAGGTGAGCACTAACAGGTAAACCGACTGCCGGCTATTCAATTCCAAATGACTTATTGACGACAATGCTGTCGAACAAACCATTTCATCCAATGGCTGCTGCTATTTGCCATTTGCTCTTTAGGAAATAGAGAGCGAGAGAGAACGAAAGAGGGATAGAAAGCTTGTCTTCCCACACACCTATAGACAAGAGCTACATCCTCAACCCAAAAATGGAAATGTGCAATACGTGCCCACACATGTCTGTCTGAAAAAAAAACAGGGTGAGAGATTGAAGAGAAAAAAAAAACAGGAAATTGGACAAATGCAGGGCAAGAAGAAAAGAAAGTGCCTGTGGATAACAAGCGTGAGGTGTGTTACACCTAAAAAGTGACCCCCCAGTCACATTAGCTACAAGCGACAGAGACAGAGCGACAGGCTACCATTCATTTTCAATGGAAGTGGCCGTTTGCCAGCGACAAGCGACGAGCTCGCCGCTGCGCGAGCAGGGCGGGGCCAAAATAGACAAGCAGGCTATTTTATGCAAATGCTGAGCGATGCGACAAAGCGACTGCCAATCGGTGTAAAAGAGCAGCGTGACGTAGGTCTGTGGTTGAGTCTGAGAAAATAATTCAAGATGGCGGAAAATGCATATTTATGTATATATTTGATAAGTTTGGCATTTTATCTCACATATTTTGTTACTTTTATCGAGAAATAAATACTTTTAAATCCAAAAACACCGTTCTTGTAACTTAACAATACCTCTAAAGTGACTTTTGATACCGCTTTTGGAAACTAGCCAAGGAACGCCCATCAAGCGAGTGCGTGTCGCTCGGTGTCGTTCACTTTTGTAGCTAATGTGACTGTAGGGTAAAGGTTTTAAAGGCTGAACTTTTGAAATAATTATGATTTCAAGCATAAAACCACTGCAGCCAAAAAGTTTAAAATATTTCATGCAAGAGGTCAAACTGTTTGATGTCAAACTAGGATTAAAATCTCTATATATACAATGATTTCCCTGAAACTTCAATACCCAGCAAGCAATATCCATCATTTTACCGTCTAAGGCAGGGGTCTCCAACCTTTTTGTGAGCAAGATCTACCACAATGGATAACTGGAGGGCTGCTTTTTTGAAATAGTCAAAACTTTTTTTATTTTATTTTACTTGATATGTTTTAGCATTGTTTAAAATGTGCGGGCATCATTTTGGAAACCACTTGTCTAGATTAACTATATGGTCCAGCAATGAGTAACCCACTTCTACCCAAAATAAACTTGAATTTACTTTTTGTTTTTCCAAAATAACTTGTGAGACAGTGGTTATATACTGTAAAAAACGACTTTCTTACTTAATATTTTTGTCTTGTTTTTAGTACGAATGTATATAAATAAAGTATTAATAAAGTCAAGATGCATTTTCTTGAAGAGCATAATGACCTAAGAAAATAAGTCTACTTTTAAGACAAAAAATATCTAATTTAAGTGAATTTGTGCATAAACAACCAAAAACATCTGCCAATGGGGTAAGCAAAAAAAATCTTGAACTTTTTCTAAAACACTTAATTCAAGAAAAATTCAGGAAAATTTTGCTTAGCACATTGGTCGATTTTTATTTATTTTTTGCTTGTTTTATGCACAAATTCACTTAAATTTGATATTTTTTTCTAAAAGCTAGACTTGTGCATCAAGAAAATACATCTTGATTCAAGAATTTATACATATTTGTACTAAAAACAAGACAAAAATACTAAGAAACAAAGTATTTTTTTGCAGTGTACAAGCTTAATTAATTTTATTTCATTTATTTGTGGACTATGGTTAAATGTCTATTAAAGGTGCAGTGTGTACATTTTAGCGGCTTCTAGTGGTGAGGTTGCAAATTGCAACCAACGGCTCAGTCAACTGCTCACCTCATGCTTTTGAAAAGCACATAAAAGCTACGGTAGCCGCCACCGGAAAAACATGTCATTGACGGAGATTAATGGTCAATCAAGGCTTCTATAGAAACATGGTGCACAAAATGGCTATTTCCATGTAAGGGGACCCTCGGTGTATGTAGACAAAAACATCTAATTCTAAGGTAATAAAAAATAGCGGTTCATTATAAAAGGTCTTCATACACCCCAGATAATATCGTTTTTTGTATATTATTTTGCATTTCTGTCAAGAGATGCTTCTAAAAATTACACACGTTTTCAATTACAGCCCAAATTTTGCCTAGTTTTATCCTAGACATCTGCAGTCTCATTTATAAAGCGTGTGTACGCACAAAACAGGGCTGGAAACGTGCGTAATGCAGTTTCCACACAAAGGTTGTGATTTATAAAAAACAAACTTAATGAGAGAATAGGCTTGCAGGGTGGGATCTGAGGATGATTCATGTACGCACACTTGCAGGTGATCTTTGATTTATAATGAGGACATTGCTTTGTTTTATAAGTCTTAATATTTTTTTGGCATATGCCATTTTTGGCTTTGTGCGTACGTAGACTTTTAGTAAGGATCCTATGCACAGTTTTATAAATGAGACCATTGGACTGTTCTTGGACGGCTATTAAACGCCTTTAAAACACAAAAACGCTTGCTGGGCACTGTGAAACTTGTAATCTTTTTGTATGGCATATAAGCAGAGAGTTTTGGACGACGGACAGAAGAGGAAAACTGTGAGATCTTGTGTTTGACATGCGCTTTGAGCGAGCGGTCTAATCTACACTCCCGTCCCTGTAGGATAGCACAGCCCGTTTTCAATTTGACTCCAGACACAGGACACCATTAGAAATCTGGGGCTCTGCATGTCTCATCTCAGCCACTGAGCTATTTATTACCACTGCTTTGCCTTGTCGCAGACAAAATCAATTTCAATTAAAATCGCTACTGTGCTGCAAAAGTTCCTCCACCGATCGAGACGTCCCCTACCATGCAGGAAATGGAAAAGTTTGAGAATGAGGAGACAAGAAAGAGCAATAATACATAACAAAGCTAATTTCTGAAGGTCTTACTCAAAAACTTTTTTCCCACAAATAGCAAAGAAAAATCTCCTAACATTTTAATATCTCTTCAAAAGCTCAATCATTTGTCTTACAGAGATTAAACTGAGAGCTTTTGCATGCATGCATCCTGGGAGATACATTTTCTATTAGAATTTCAATAGAGATTTTTAAAAGATTTACCAGTCAGTAAAATCCCAAAATAGATTTCTCATAAAAATCATGTTAAACAAAATGATCTGAGTTAACCTATCTGCATAAAATGTACATCTATACTCTTCCTTATGTCAACCCGTGAGCAACAGATTGTCTCCTGATTATTTCTAACTAATGAATACTCACTCGTGCATGAATACAGAACACAGAGAGGGAAAAAGATTTTGACTTTTGCAATAACACCTTTCCTCCCACATGGCACGTCTAAATTCTTTTATAAATTTCAGGCTGTCTTTCCCCCTACACACACATGTAGGGATGTCAGACAGGAGGTGTAAATCATACATTTTCTGACACCTCGGTGTACAGAGAGACGAGCTCAGCTCCGTTGCTTCTTATCTTAAGGGCAAACGCTCCTGTAAGCATCGTCACTGACTCAGTGAGGCGGCGTGTGTGCAGCGAGCCCTGTGACAAAGGTCCACGTGCGACAGGCTGAGCATCTTTCTCTACATGCACGTCTCCCCATCACCCTCCCTTCGTAGTGCGTTACATAACGCATGCATGGAAAACGATACGCGGGAGAATGCCTTGGATTTTTCGTGCGTGGGATGGTGCACTAAAATAGCTGGGATTATGCATTACTGCCACTGGCTAGATGAATGAAGTGTTTGTGTTGTTAACACGCATCCAGAATCTTTTCCATGTGGTATAAAGCTCAACATTGGGAAATCCTTGTCAGTAAATTGACAGGGTGTTAATGTTTTGTCTGCTGCTCTGTATTTATTTAAATGTATGCATTTAGCAGACACTTATCCAAACTGAATTACCATGCATTCAAGCTATTTGTTTTTTTTATCAGTAGCCTACCTGTGTTTTTTGGGATTGAACCTATGACCTTTGCATTGCTAATGCAATTCTTTATTAAGAAGAATGTTGAGTGTTTGTAAAAGAAAGAAGGATGTTAAACCAGTTGATGGACAACCCATCAGTATTAAGAGTCAGGATTATCTGCTTCATCTGTGCTGCAGAATTCACAAGACCATAAAACCACACAACAATATGAGGTCTATTAAGACACAAAAATGGGTTTCAGCATCTCACATGATTTACCCTGTAAATGTTAAAAACATTTTTCATATTTCATTCGAGCCACACACTGTGTTATTCACCAGCAGCAGATTTCGTAATGAACCGACGTCACAATAACAAAACTGTAGCCGGACAAACAAAAGATGCAAGGAACGGCAAATAAACAAATCTGCACGCTCACAGATGAGCTATAGTGAAAGCGTTAAACAAAAGCTGTAGTTTAAAGCTGTAGTCTTAAAATCAATCCCTTTGAAAATATGAAGAGGTCAGCTTAATGTTACGTAAATCTACTGGCTGCTTTGTTCCTAAATCACTCTACCCGTCATTGCTGATTGATGAGAAAAAGATAATTAATAAGCAAAAGACAAGCACGTGGAGAATAGGCACTCTTAAAAATAAAGGTGCTTTTTCAGTGATGTCATAACAGGTGTTTCACCGTGATGTCTTAGCAGGTGCTTCACAGTGATTTCATAGCAGGTGCTTTACAGTGATGTCGTAGCAGGTGCTTCACTGTGATTTCATAGCAGGTGCTTTACAGTGATGTCGTAGCAGGTGCTTCACAGTGATGTCGTAGTAGGTGCTTCACTGTGATGTCATAGCAATTGCTTCACAGTGATGTCATAGCAGGCCTTTACAGTGATGTCATAGCAGGTGCTTCACAGTGATCTCATATCAGGCCTTCACAGTGATGTCGTAGCAGGCGCTTCACAGTGATGTCGTAGCAGGTGCTTCACTGTGATGCCATAGCAATTGCTTCACAGTGATGTCATAGCAGGCCTTTACAGTGATGTCATAGCAATTGCTTCACAGTGATGTCATAGCAGGCCTTTACAGTGATGTCATAGCAGGTGCTTCACAGTGATCTCATAGCAGGCCTTCACAGTGATGTCATAGCAATTGCTTCACAGTGATGTCATAGCAAGTGCTTTACAATGATGTCATAGCAGGCACTTCACAGTGATGTCATAGCAGGCCTTCACAGTGATGTCATAGCAGGTGCTTCACAGTGATATCATAGCAGGTGGTTCACAGTGATCTCATAGCAGGCCTTCACAGTGATGTCATAGCAATTGCTTCAAAGTGATGTCATAGAAGGTGCTTCACAGTGATGTCATAGCAAGTGCTTTACAGTGATGTCATAGCAGGTGCTTCACAGTGATGTCATAGCAGGTGCTTCACAGTGATGTCATAGCAGGCGCTTCATCGTGATGTCATAGCAGGTGCTTCACAATGATCTCATAGCAGGCCTTCACAGTGATGTCATAGCAGGTGCTTTACAGTGATGTCATAGCAGGCCTTCACAGTGATGTCACAGCAGGGGCTTTACAGTGATGTCACAGCAGGGGCTTCACAGTGATGTCACAGCAGCTGCTTCACAGTGATGTCACAGCAGGTGCTTATCAGTGATGTCACAGCAGGTGCTTCATTTGAAGAATGATATAAAGGTAAGAAAGAAATGGTTCTTTTATGGTAAAATCTTCTATTTTTATGAGTGAGGAAGGCTAAAGAAAAGCAGAAGAAATTAATAGTGTTGTCGCTGAGAATTATCCAGCACGTCTTGCTTTTCGCATCTGGTCTTTGTACTCTGAACTGATGGAGGAGGGCTGGGGGCGTTTAAGTGCTCATTTGCTTCCCATTATTTTATAATCATGACTATTATATTCCACATCTACATTTTGTCAATGCACTTTTTTCATTTAGAAAAACAATCATCACCTATGAAAAAGTATTAACTGTTTCCCCTGCAGGAGATTCCTCGTATTTCTATGCGATACAAATTGTGCTCGGTGCAAATCCCGAACACAGAAGCTCTGCAGCTAAATGTGTTTTTTTACCTCTGAGTGCTTAATCCGGTCCTATACACACATTTGACATATTTCACAGGAGAGACAATCGCATTCACAAACTAGATTTTCACTAAATCCATGTAGTCCACTTACTTACACTCATGTCATTTCAAATACAGCACTAATGTTCATTAAACACTGTGTTTTAATGGGATAGAGAGTCACATTGCTTTAGGAAAAAATGGCTGTGTGTGTGTTTAAATGAAGATACAGAAGACCTTCAGCTGTCACATGTGACCTTTCAGCTTGTGTGAAGCAGATAAGCACAGACCTGAGGTAAATAAAAAACCTACAGCAGTGCCTTACACACCGCAACTATATCAAAACTCTCACCTGCCTATCTGCCTTACAACACACACACATCTGCACTGACACCAACATAATTCATCCACGGATGGTGGCATCTATTTAATGTGTAAGCCTAAGGCTGAATGGCATATTGAATAGACTATGTATGCAGTATAATACGATCAATATAATATGTAATGATTTTACTGGCAGCATAAAATGAAGCAATAAACAAAATATTGCAATGAACTTAAAGCCATTAGTTTCGTGTAAACCACAAAATTAGACTATGGATGTCACCTTGTCTTACGACATGTGAAGTGTAAATCAGAGATTAAAATATCTAAATACTCGCAAGCAAAAAATTGTGTTACATTCAGCAACTTTGCAAAGTAAAATGTCCAGATGCATTATTATAATATTGGCCCCGTGCTTAATTATAATGAAAATGCCACAATCACAGAATATCTTATAAATATCATTTTAACATGACCTTTAAAGTTTAAATGTGAATATTTGTCAATGCAAATGTTGTGCACTAAATTTAGCTTGACATCATGATGCCTGATCTTATGCCAACCATCCCAGCATCCCAACACTCGTTCATCACTACGGCTCGATCTGTATTTCCATAATGTAATATAGTGCTTAACAAATAAGTATGTCATTATTCTGGCCGTCACAGCGAAAGGTCAGGGGCTGTTAGGATGCTTTTGTGCAAAAAAAAAAAACAGCATTCACCTTTCTGACTTTGTCCAGCTGTTATATATTTGGTGAGTTAGTACTGGTTCACTGCTAATAATGATTCAGTATATCTGGGTAAAGCTGATCTGGAGTCAGCTGACCCTCTATAGGGCCTGAGATAAGACTTGATAAACACTGAATATGAGCTGGGATTTATAGACTGGTGGCTCGCTGACCTGCGGTGGAGGAGACTCCTAAGGGAATTGATGAAGGAATGAGATTTCAGTGCAACACGTCTATATAATAGAGCCAAAATAAGAGCCTGGGGCTGGAGAACCAGAGATTGCAATCATAAGTTTTGCAGAGTTTTGTATAATTACCAAGTAAACATATATAGTATATATAAAAAGCAGTTTTAGGCTAGAATAAGCAACGATTGAGATGAAAGTAGAAGGCAAAATGTTATAATGAGTAGATTTTCTCACATCCCCTGCCATTAGTAAGTCTGGCAAATGCATGACATGATCAGAAGTATTGATCTCATATTGATGTCTGATTCAAGCATCAGTAAATGTATGCTGTGTTTGTTTGGTATGACTCACCATCAGTTTAAAGCCGCTGTTTAATAGCTTGTAATGTTTTGCCAAGGGCAACTTTTATACCTTCATTTCACGAAGGCAAGTCTCCTTTATATACAGCAGAAGAAAATAGCCAATACTATCTCTTGGTAATTCGTACAGATTTTACAAGGTGGCTTATCACTGCAAAAAATGATTTCCAAGAAAAAAATCTTAGTATTTTTGTCTCATTTTCTTGATGAGCAAAACGCCCCAAGAAAATAAGTCTAGTTTTTATACCAAAAAACTGGTTTTAATGTCTTACAACAGAAACAGGACATATATGTATATAAGAATGACATTATTTATCCCTTAGTTGCATTAAAGTACAGTATATGACAGTTCAGAGACTAGTAGCAAAAGCGCAAACATGAACCTGGCTTTGAGAGCAAATGTGACGTAATGACGTCACAGATATGCAAATTAGTACGTCAAGAATCGATTCTGAATCGAATCGGGACCCTAAGAATCGATTCATGAGGGTCCAAGCAATTCCCACCCCTTGAGGCTAAACTTATTTAGTATAAACAAAATAATTAATGGATTAATCTTTGTTCAGTATACTTTATTATGTTTGTTATTTTTAAATTGGATTTTTTACAGTGTATTTATTTGTCCAACAAATTAAACCATCGGGTGCATTGGCGGCCGGCTGGTGACTTCTCTTCCGGTGGGACACGAATTATAGTGTGTTGCTAGTCATGTCAAAATATGTTTTGTTGCGTCACATTAACCTATGTGCATCGTGCGTCATGTTAAAATACATACACATGCGTCGAAATGGTTCACAAAATACTTGCAAGATACTTATTTTGACATCACACGCGAAACAAATATTTTGACATGATGAGCCACACACATGATGGGCTAAATACATGTTGTGACGAGCTTCACATCGTGCGCCCTCAAAAAAGAAGTCACCGGCCGCCTCTGGTCGTGTGACTCAGGGGTCTATGATTTTGGGGTCTCACCTCTCTGTAGCCGTTCTGTAATTTAAACCCTGGCTATGGTGTTTGGCACCACAATCTCTCTTCTGTCCATGAGACAATGATGAAACCAGAGGCAACTCCTCTACTTATAAACCAGGTTCTTTGTGTGTGTGTGTGTGTGTGTGTGTGTGTGTGTGTGTGTGTGTGTGTGTGTGTGTGTGTGTGTGTGTGTGTGTGTGTGTGTGTGTGTGTGTGTGTGTGTGTGTGCTACCGACATGGAGAATCAAAATCCCTCAAGCATGAAATTTGCATTTGGAGGAGCTCTATTACAACGTCTCTACTTGTATTTGTTCTAAAGATATTTAACAAGGCATATTCATTTCCATTACCTTGCATGTGACGGCACCATTACAATATGAAGGGTTTAAAGATTTGTAAAGATCGTGCTGAGCATTTGCGGTTATTACGTGCGCTAAAATGCACTTCAAATAAGAACCAATGAACAACGGAGGCATCATTTATTTATCGCCTTAACGAGAACATTCAGACCGTAACTACGTCTGCATTTTCCTCTCCCTGCTCTTGTTTGTACCAATACACCCCAGCGCAAGATTTTATAGCCACAAGTAAGTTATTATGATTAAATCTGTGTTAATATTAAGGAACAGTCAGAATCAATAATCCAAACCACACATCATTGTTCCAGCAAGGCGCCTGCTTAACAGTCTCATAGCAATAAAAACCTTGCGAAATTCATCACTGCTGTAATTTGGAGCGTGCAACGATACGGCAAGATGGAGGATATAAATCGTAATATGGTTAAAGTGTGTAAAAGGAAAACTAAACCCTTTCTCTTTGATGTAGCATGTAATCATCTGGCTTTTCCTGAAGATTCACACGGGTGTCTCTGCTCATCTTTTCTTTGTGTAGACACTGTGTTACGTAACAGGCCTATAAAGGCTTTGCATGATGATGTTGGCACTCATCTCCGCAGCTACGACCCCCATCTCATGTTTAATTCTACCCCTGATAGCTAAAGAAGGGCTGGATCTTCATTGAGTCATATTTCTGCAGTACACAGCTGCCCTCTACAGTTTATACAGATGAAGATAAACACGATACATCACTTACACAGATGCAAACTTAAAGCACTCAATCTTACAGAAACAAGTCCACGTCATTTCATCCCAAAATAAAACGTTTGATAGGCACTTTCCTTTAATTTGTCATTACTGTATTTTCATTATAAAAGAATACTTTACACACAGATAATATATATATTTTTTCATTACATGAGAACTCTTTATGAGTAATAGAATTAAAGTGCTTTAAATGGGACATTTCAGAAGACTTTTTTAATATGTAAAATAAATCTTGGTAACACTTTATTTCGATAGTCCACTTTAGACATTTTACTAATTATAAGTAACTTTGCAACTACTTGTCAACTACCAATCTTTAGAGAATTATTAAACTGTCTGCTTAATATCTACTAACACTTTATTGCGATGATATCTCAACAGACATTCAACTGTCTGTAAACTTCTTTGCAGGTGCATGTCAACTTATTCCACTAACCCAAACCTCTTCCCTAACCCCAACCCTTACAGTCTACTAATACTCTAATGACAGGTAGTTGACGTATAGTTGCAAATTATTGAAAGTTAGTTGACATGTAGTTGCAAAGTTATTTATAGTTAGTAGAATGTCTAAAGTGGACTATCAAAATAAAGTGTAACCTAAATCTTTGGTGTTCTCAGAGTACATTTGTGAAGTTTTAGCTCAAAATACCATATGGATAATTTATTATAACATGTTAAAATTACCACCTTGTAGGTCTAAGCAAAAAAATGCCAATTTGGGTGTGTCCCTTTAAATGCAAATGAGTTGATCTCTGCACTAAATGGCAGTGCTGTGGTTGGATAGTGCAGATTAGGGGGCGGTATTATTATAAGATCCCCTTCTGACATCACAGGGGGAACCAGTTTTTTTACATGCTTGCAGAGAATGGTTTAACAGAACTTAATTACTGGGTTTATCTTTTTCAGATTTTCTAGGTTGATGGAAACATAGAGACAGACGCAGTTATGCTAATTTAAAAACCACGCCCACCGGGGGGAAACAATCCATCCGTCTCCATTGACTTTGTATTGCGAGATGCTCCATCCTTGTCATTTCTGTCTTATGAGAAAAAAAGAATAACGCCTATAAGCTGCTGTGTGACAAGATCTAACAAGCCAAAAAAACCCAGAAATAAGTTTTTATAAGCTGTCGAGCTGTAAAACCCAGCCTTTAAGGAGAAAAAAGTGGATTGCCGACTATGTTTCCCTCTAGTGGGCACTGTTCTACTAATAGGAGTACTATGAAAAGTTACCTGTTTCCACTTTTGTGTCTTTAAACTCTAATTTTTTTGGGTCGACGCTTATAAAAACTTATTTCTGGGGTTTTTTGGCTTGTTAGCTGTACATATTGTCACACAGCAGCTTTTAGGCATTATTCTGTTTTTTGTTATAAGCCAGAAATGACAAGGAGGGAGCCTCTTTCAATACAAAGTCAATGGAGACGGATGGATTGTTTTAATTTTGGGTTTTCTGAATATAAACCGGTCAACGCTACTGTATATGTAACCTTGACAATGAAGCAATGACTTAATGCAGTTTGTGTTCATATGCATGCACAAGACGATAGATCCAATATTTGTATTGTGACAAACCATTAGGCTATTAGTAAATACTTTACACCCCAAAGAGAAACACACTTTATCTTTTGTTACTGGTGTGCAATCTAAAAGTGCAGTAATTCATTTCTTTAACACGCTCAACATTAAAATGTAACCTTGACCATGAAGAAATTACTTATGTTTTTTTTTTGTTTTTTTTTGTTAAACCACATTTGATTGAATCAATTTAAAAATGTCTGTAAAGAAATGCTGTCATTTAATAATATTACAACTTTGGTAATTGATCTGACGGTAATATAAATATCTACTCAATGCAATTTGTGTTTATATGCATGTGCAAGACGATATCCGATCCAATTTCCTTTTAGGAAAAGGGTAATTTAGTTATTTCCTGACTTAAACCCCAAAACTGATCACAAAACCTCAAATCAAACAATGAAACCACAAGGTTAAGGCCATAAGATCAAAAGAGCACAAATTCAGAATTTAAACCAAATTTGAGAGAGAGAGAGAGAGAGAGAGAGAGAGAGAGAGAGAGAGAGAGAGAGAGAGAGAGAGAGAGAGAGAGAGAGAGAGAGAGAGAGTCTGGAAAGTAATGATTCTTCTTTAAAGAGATAGTTCACCCAAAAATGAAAATGATGTCATCATTTTCTCATCTTCATGTTGTTTTAAAACTGTATGAATTTCTTTCTCGCTTTTTTTTTTGATGAACATAAACACAAAAGAAGATATTTTGATAAATGATGGTATGCACACAGCTGATGGTACCCATTGACTTCTATAGTAGGAAAATCAAATACAATGGAATTCGATGGGTACCTACTGTGTGCTTATCATCATTTATCAAAATATCTTCATCATCATTTATCACAATACTTCCATAATATTTGTTTTCCTACTATGGAAGTCAATGGTTACAAATTAGCTGTGTGCTTTCCATCATTTATCAAAATATCTTCTTTGTGTTCATCAGGAAAAAGAAATTTATACAGGTTTAGAACAACAGGAAGAATTTTCATTTTTGGGTGAACTATCGCTTTAAAACCCACAGTACGCTGGGCTCATGATCAACACATTATTACCTGAGGGGAATGGTGGGACCTTGAGGTTGATTGTTTCTCAGACTGACAAACAACAGACTAATAGACATGAAACCTGTGCCACCAGACCACCATTATGAAAAAAGCCTCCATATCTATCTCACCAGCTTCAATGAACACAAACAGATCGACGTGCTATTGTGAAGAAATGGAAACACACCGCATTGAAAGTGAAAAAATCTACATATCCCAACAGGCTAATGGCCTCCACCATATTTGGACAGCAATTGACTGAATCATTATGCAAATAAAACCAACGACAATAGAGACAAACACAACATCCGCTAACACAATGGATTCTGCTTGGCTGCATTTATCGTACTTGCCAAGTAATTAATGACAACATTGTGTTATAAGATTTGAAAAAATACCTGACCCGTAGAGGTATCTTTGTTGTTGTTTACTCATCTTTATGTCATTGCAAAATAATGCATACATTTTTAAAGATTGTAGCTGTTTTTAATTTTCATATTAAAACCCTCATATTCATATTTTCAGTTTTTGTCACTTGATAATGAACAAATGTTTTATTCTGTGTACTATCCCTTTAAATGTTGAACAAAACGTGCACTATTTTACTAAGCGGTTAATAAATTTTATTCATACAACCGTTTTTGTATGATTTGCTTTTTCCGCTGTTACATTGTGGTTGGGGTGGGTTTTGTTACTGATTTTTATAATATTGTACGTTTTTTTGTACGATTCACTTCATAAAAATTCATACAAAATTAGCCAACGTATGAATTGTCATGAGAATGCATTGGTAATCATATCAGGCTGGTATTGCTGGTATTTAATATACTTTTTTCAAGTGCAATGAAGTACAACTATACTTTTAATAAGAATATTTGTAAAGTATAACATTTACACTTTTATTTAGCACAAAAACTTAATAATTTACTTGTTGGTATATACGATTATTTTTAGTACATTAAAGTATATTTTAGTTTGCTCTGGTATAACTAAACCAAAGGAAAGTTTTGCGTCTTTAAAGTAAAACTATTAAGACATTTACATGGTACAAAGTGACACACTTTCGCCAGACATTTTCACAACTTTAATAAAAACCCTAAGAATGTTTTGTCCTTGATGTCTGAATGTTCTTTGTCTAAATCTAGACAAGTTTATCCATCACGATGGTTTACAGTAAGCCGAATACTTAGCAGCCAAAACTCCCACGCAGCTTGTCTGTGATGGAGGATACTGTAATTGTCATCCACCAGACGAACATGTTGTGAGCTATTAATGACATGCTTAAAAACAGCGTATGGTGCTATCTCTGTCTCCGGTGTAGGCTACGCATTGCTAATTATAGCAACAACAGAATGACAAAATACTGGATTTGTCACTTCTGCCACTATTTCTGATGACAGCAAGGGACAACACAGAGAAAATAGAAAATTATAGTAATTATTGATGCCAGTTTAAGCCTGATTGTAACTATTGCTTATACTTACAAATAAGACTTTTAGTAACCAAGTATTATACTTTAGCATACACACCATTTACTTTTACAGACTTTTAGGGTTACAAGGAAATGAAACACATTGAAGGAACCATAAACCAGAAAATCATAGAGATTTGTGGATGGGCTATTTTGACCTGGGCTAGTAAGCCACCACCCAATAACCACCACCCAGAACACCTGCGCAACAACACACTGTACTACCCAAAACTCAAAGGATTAGTCCATTTTCTTAAAAAAAAAAAAAACAGATAATTTACCCACCACCATGTCATTCAAAATGTTGATGTCTTTCTTTGTTCATTCAAGAAGAAATTATGTTTTTTTTGAGGAAAACATTCCAGGATTTTTCTCATTTTAATGGACTTTAATGGACCCCAACACGTAACAGTTAACTCAACACTTAACAGTTTTTTCAACTGAGTTTCTAAGGACTCTTATCTAGCGAAACGACAAGAAAAATAAAAATATGCACATCTATCTCCGGTCCTGTGATGCACCAGCGCGACCTCACGCCATACGTCATCACGTCAAGGGGTCACGGATGATGTATGCGAGACTACGCCCCAGTGTTTACAAGTGTGGAGAAAGAAAGGGGACCGTTCTTACGTTGTTTTATGTCGAATGATACTAATTAATGTCTTTTTATATTTTCATATATGTAACACGTGACCGTTCTACGTTACTACGCAATTACATCGCACTGGCGCGTCACAGGACTGGAGATAGACGAGAAGTTGTGGTTTAAAAGTGCATATTTTTTATTTTTATTGTCAAAACAATGACAATCATTTCACTAGATAAGACCCTCATGCCTTGTTTGGGATCGTTTAAAGTCCTTTGAAACTCAGTTGAAAAAACTGTTAAGTGTTGAGTTAATTGTTAAGTGTTGGGGTCTATTAAAGTCCATTAAAATTAGAAAAATTCTGGAATGTTTTCCTCAAAAAACATAATTTCTTCTCGACTGAACAAAGAAAGACATCAACATTTTGGATGACATGGTGGTGAGTAAATTGGATTTTTTTTAAGAAAATGGACTAACCCTTTAAAGTTATGTATTTGGCAGATGCTTTTATCCAAAGCGAATTGTAGAAAAAAAATATTATAAGCCTTTGTAGATTTAATAAAATAAAATGAGTAAACTTTATAAAAAAATCTTGCTTTAATAACCAAAATTGTTAAAAATAACATAAAATGTGAGTTAAGTAATTTTAAATGAACACATTGTTGAGTAAATTCAACTTAATTTTATCATATAATCTATAAAAATAGTCTACCATTTTTCCATATTAAACTATGTTATTACCTCAACCTAGACGAATTAATACATACCTATCTTTTTAATGCGTGCACTGTAGGGTTGCCGCGGTGACAGAATTTTCCCACCGGTTAATCGGCGCGTCACAAACCCGGTGATCCCGGTATCACCGGATGGGAGGGGCTTATAAATGCACATGCAGACGTGCACATTTTACTTTCACTTTTGAATTACGCAACTGTTTAAATGCAATTTCTTGCATACGTTGCATTAAATCGCGTATGAATTTGCGTGCAATGCGAGTGCAACAGCTGGTTTAATTAAGTGCTTGAGTCAATGTGCGCAGGTACTTCTCACAGAACCCGCCAGTCCCAAGCAGAGCAACCGGCTACTTCTCCATAAAGCACTGCTTGAATGATGGGTTTATTATTTTTCTTGATGAAAAACACAACAACAAAACGATCTTGCTTATATTAAACATCATATATGTATATTAAAACAAAAACGAGTAAGCACGCATTATTATAATAACATAGTTTATTATGGCAAAAGGGTAGACTATTCCTTTAAGCACTAATCAAAATATTCATCAAATCTGCTATTTCTTGTTTATCTTTTTATTACTAATTCATGGTAACTGCAACGCTTCTAGACTGTAACTGCAACACGTATGTCTACCATAAAAAATGAGCTGGGAGAAAGCAGATCCTGAATAATTTAACACCGAATCCTGGTCCTGGTAATTGTTCGATTAGCTTCATACGGCGTGTAGCGGCAGACTACATCTTCCAGACTGTCTGCAGATCTTCAAGGTCGGGTGAAAAGGGTCATCTAATCTCTCTCTATCTGAATGTCATACCACCGTCTCCTCAGATCCATAAAGCAACAGCGGCAATATGTTTAATCTTCGCCAAAGTCGTGATGATTTTCACGTACATGAAGTGACTACAAAAATCAATAGTACTCTACAGTACTTTATATTTCACTGCTTCATACAGTACACACATAAACACTCGTGTACTTCAAAACAAGTCCTCTAAAAAAATGACACCTAAGAATAACGCAATTGTTGTCTTTTTAAGAGGCAGGTAATGAGGCAGAATTACGCTGTTATTTGACACGGTAAGAGCAGTCATTGTGATTTTACTATTATCAACTCACAGCACTCCCTCTGTGCTCACCAATCAGAGCACAAAGAGGCTGCTGTTGTCATGGAAACCTTGTGGTGACTTAAACCAGAGACAAGAGCTCCAAGGCTGTGCCATCTCTAGGTGACTACAGGTGCGCATCCCGAGTAAAGTCCACCTCGATGGTGAAGAAACCCCAATGACGGATGGGCCTACACCTTCTTGTTGGACACTGATAACCTTTTTAGTTTTCAGACAATGAATTTGGCAAAATGACAGTAGGCACAGACGTGTGATAGGAATGAATTCATCAAAAGTGACGTCTCAAGCTGTTGCAAATGATAGCGGTTTTGTTGTCTACAGCCTATATAGGTAGGGTTCTAACTAATTCCCTTACAAGTAAATGACACGACAGGCTAACCTAGTTAGGGGACAGTGTAAGGTAGATTTGATAGATGAGGATGAAATATTAGGAGGATTTCCAGCTCATTGACCATTCACTTCAATAAATCAGTATATCAGGCTTAACTGTAGGGATGCACCAATACAACATTTCTGTCCCAATACCGATATTTGATTTCTAAGAATAACATAAACCAATACCAATAGATACTGATAGTTTAGATCCCCCCCCCTCTTGTTTCAAATTATGTCATGAAATCTAGTGTAGAGGGTACAAACCAGTGATGTGTGGGTTGATCCAAAATGAGCAGGTGCCTGCGGTCACCAAAATATTTTTAATGAAATTCAGGTCGCGGTCGGCCGGGTCGTTTGAAAAAAGTTGCTTATTAATTATTTTAAACAATTACTACTTTAAGAAAAATGCGGGCGAGGTAGCGGGTCGGGTACAATTTTTTTTGCGGTCTGAGTTGTGGGCGGGTTGAAAACATCGGTCTGGTGCAGTTTATTTATACATTGACCCGTGCATCACTGGTACAAACTGCAACTCTGTTGTCATTGTCCCCCAATTCAAAATGATCACACAGTATAAGCTTTGATTTGTTTTTCTGCACCTTTTGATTATAAGGGTATAATCTTAGCTGATCATCTGCTGTTTTTAAACAATCGGCTGATGTCCGAAAGTTGGAAAATATTTTGATTATAGACTGATATATCGGTGCATGCCTAATGAACTGTTTAACCATATTTTATGCCTATTTACACCAGAAATGTGTGCTCCCCGAAACACAGGTAACATAAAAATTCAGATGTCATAAACCCCATTCACACACCACTTTGGTCCCAGAATATTTCGGTAAAATAGTCAGAGAGGCTTCTGTGTGAACACAAACACGTCACAGAAATTTTCTAGGATCGCTCCCGTTAATAGGACCTAGTAACTATGGGCCGGTATAAGATTCTGGCGGTATGATAACCTTTAGCAAAAATACCACGGTTTCACTGTATTGCCATTGCAACACTAAAATGTGTTATTTTCAAATGCCAGGTAAAAATAAAGCCTTTAAATTATAATACGCTTTCAAAAATATATATTAAATGTAAACATCAAATAAATCACATGACTTAATGATTTAATGAATTTTGTATAAACACAGCTCATACCTTGGAGACGGTATCACAGAACATTTTAGTGGTTTTGAAACATTGACTGTTTAATGTCTCGGTATACCTTGAAACCGGCAACCGGCCTATTAGTAACATTGCTGTTACATTCACGGAAAGCATTCTGTGTTTACAAGAAGCAAACCAATGCCGTAGTGGGCGTGTCATCGCAACAAGAAGTTGTGGTTCAGCTCTTTGACACAAACGGAGATCAACATTCACGACCAGAAATGTTGACAATCTGGACTAAAGCAGAGATCAGGGAGTTTGTCACTATCCGCCCTGATGCTCAGATCATTCACCAGCATGACAGAACATCACACCACACGCTTCTTATGATCTTTTCATGAACAAAAATGATAATTGTTTCTTAACAGAAAAATCATGGATAAATAGCAAACTTCAGACGCTGTGGAAAGAACCTACAAAGTGCAGGACTTTAAATACGTCACTTATCTTTACGGGATATTTACGGTATGTGTTTGAATGCACGCACAGATTTCAGAAAATCATTGGCAGTGTGAATGAACCAAAAATCATGACAAATCCCGGACAAATCCCGGATGCATTTTCCGTGTATTTTCTGTAATCTCTGTGTTAAGGGCTATAGGTTGCATTCCTCAAAAACACAAATGCCAGGACAATTATGAACTGTTACAAATGTATAACAGGCACATGTTGTTACAGTTTTGTAAAAAAAAAAAAACATCAAGTGCATAATCAGTGCTGTTGAATAAAGCTTCCTGACCATTGAAACAGACTCCCTATACAGTGCGGTGCACTAAAAATGCATTCTGCCTCATTAAATATTCAAACCCTTCATAAAATATAATCTCAGATGTACCATAACCATGTCCACTTATAAGGCTAACAGACATAGAGAAAGTATGTGACAATTTCAACAGGAGCACTGAAGTGTTTTTAAACGCAGTAAACGTGCCGTCATGCTGAAAGCACCGCTGTGTGCAGTATTGTTAGGAATCTTACACACAAACCCAATCTCTGAGGTCAGATCTGGCAATGCAGTAGAGATGATGAAGAGATGTGAGAACAGACATACTCATTTCCTGACATATCAGAAGAAAATACTTTTTCGTTTACAAATGCTGACATATCCATAGGTCGTCGAAGCACCAGGGATTAAGACCAAATTCATTTACATCATATATGCACTATACACCGATGCTGTAGTGGACAAATGATTCATAAATCAAATTGATTTTTCTGCAAACATGTATTCTACATAAAATATAGCTATAACACAGGTGTCATACAAAATATATTAAATAAAAACTATAAAATGGTACATATGTAATGTAATAAATATATGAACTACTGTACATTGATATGCACTAGACATTATTTGTGCGTTATCAGATGCAAAAATCCTCCACTTTACTATTGCAAATTATTTGACTATTGTTTACATAATATCATATGACGTCATATAAATATTGATAATATTAAAATCGATATTATTGATTAAGATTAAATGCTCTGTAAAATTGCGAATAAAGGTTTAATTAAATATACTACCATGCATATTATCTATAAAATAAAGAGTTTAGGATCAATGTGTGACATTATTGCTTAGTGATATTAATATTCCAGTCACACATTCCCATCAGTTAAGTGACTTTTTCCCTCACAGGTGTCAAATATCATAACGGTGGTGATTTTACCTTTACCGGAGCTGTCTGCGCCCGGGGTCTGCGCGGATGCGCCCGGTGTCGGCTCATCCCCTTCGAACAGCTGGTTCACTTCCCCCTGGATGTCACCGGCAGTCACCGTAAACCTCTTGCTCATGCTGTCGCCGGTGGCCTGAAGCGGACTGATGGGGGATGAATGAACGGCGCTTCGGTCTCGTTCACCGTTTCCCGGTGGAGGAATTTACCGGTGATGCAGATGCGCGTGCGGCACCGTTACGCACAAAGATCTACACACTCGATTAGAGCAGTACTGAGATCAGTGTTAAACCACGAGCAGAAAACGTGTTAAACGTCTCCGGTCGAGACGCACGTTGATTGTTCTTTGATATGAGACATTGAACGAGTCGCCAGCGGAGCATCAACCGGTGTCTGAGACTCGCTACGCATCCGGGTCCTAAAGCCTGCAGTGCTTCTTCCCCATTAGAAACACTGATCAAGATATAAATACACCTGCACATCTGTTCTGTTCATCACAATCAACATATAAACCAGTGCACTGCACACACATCGAAGCCAAGCATACAGTGATATATCTAAAGTATCCACTTGTAAAATCTGAGAACAATACAAGTTTAAGATTGTTAAACAGCCAATCGACAACAACACACAAAGAAAATATGTTTTGTTTTGATAAGATTTTGTTTATATTTGACTAATAGTGCGTAGACAAATCTCTTTACATTGGTAAATCCTAGTGGTTTGCACTGGAGCGCACCAGATGTTGAGATAAGACGCATCAGATTTGTTCAGGCTAGCTTGAGTCCCGCTGTCATTAAAGCTAAAGGGCTAAATATAAAGACACAGTAAAGGGGACATATCATGAAAATCTGACTTTTTTCATGTTTATGTGCTATAATTGGGTCCCCAGTGCTTCTATCAACTTAGAAAATGTGAAAAAGCTCAACCCTGTAACTTAGTTTTAGTAAACCATTCTCTGCAAGCATGTGGGAAAATAGCTTATTAGAATTTATCTCCCTTTGTGATGTCAGAAGGGGATTTTATTGCAATAATACCACCCCCTAATCTGTACTATCCAACAGGCCCAGATTGGCCATAGAGAGGACCAGGAGAATTCCCAATGGGCCGGTCTGTTTGTTTGGCCACGAAGACCGCTGTTGTCATGCTGTCCCTAGGCTGCCAGCACTTATCCAGCCCCCTCGTGTAATTTGCACGACGCGTGGTTTTCTTCTGCTTTTCAAAAGCTCGCCTGTGAACATGAGTTTTGTTACAAACGCATCAATATCTAGATGCGCGACTTGAAACAAACAGTCTCTAAAAGAAAAAAGATCTACAAATTGTATTTTTTTTATATAAGTCGTAGATGTAACAATGAATCCTCTATATTCATTATTTATTGTCTATTGCAAGAGTAACAAAAATCTATTTGATGCAAAACTCTTATTCTTATAAACTCTAACTCTAAACTAAAAACTTTTAAAGTCCATTATATCCTTTTATGACACAAGGTAAGCCTATTTAGGCGTTATTTTGACAATATATATGATCTAAGTACAAAAAAATTAAGATAAGGATTTTTTCCCATCTGTTTCCCCTATTACTTGATAAATCTTACTTGTGTAATGTATATAAGGGGTTTCCAAACTTCATCAACCCAACAGGTAATTTCAAGAATCTATTTTTTTTAAATAAAGGGAAAACACAAACACAGTTTTTAGTAGTTTTTGAATCGTTTAATTGAATAATACTAAAATACCTTCCCAGTGCACACGTGAGATCACGTGATAATCACAGTGACGTCACACCATTCTCATACTGTGAGATTTTTGACTTAATGAGTAAAATGCAAGCTCACTGTGAATTCATAATGTTAAGTTCATGGTATGAGTACACATTGAATTTTACATGACCGCAACATCTGGAACTTTGTATGTCATGTGCTTAATGGATACTAATGAGCTCACAGTGAATGTTCAGTGACCTCATATTGTGACCTTAATATATGAGCACACAGTGAGTGTGCAGTGTGGTTACACTTTTAGATCACTGTGACCCACACATTGTGACAACATTATGAGGATCTTGTGAGCTCATGGTGACTTCACTTAGAGACCAAATTGTTGACTGGTTTATGGCAGCACAATTACGGCAAAAATCTTTATTTGTTTAAGGCTACTGTATAAATTATATATTTGAAGTTTTTTTTTGACATCTTAATAATATCTTTAACTTATTCCCCGCCAGCCTTTTTTTAAAAAGATGCTCACAAGCATTTTTTTTGTAATTTTCACAAAATGCCTTGCAGGAAATTTTTCTTCTAAAAATATATAAACATTAAATACATTAAAAGAAAGAACAGACCCTCTACTTTCAAACAAACAATAAACAAACAAACAAAATGGGAAAAAGGTTATTTTTTCTGTGCCTACAAACTCTTAAATATGGGTATTTTCCTGAAAAATTGTTTTTCTAAAATAATTGAATTTTTGTGAAGGAATTTTGTTAGAGATCAGATTCAGAACGATTATCAAAACAAACACAGAGTTTAAAATTAGTAAATCATTTTTTGCTTCAGTTTTTTTATAAATTGGGTCCGCCATCTGGTGGATAATGGTGGTATTACAGATTAACATGAAAACTCATCAGGGACATGTTTTTTTTTCATGCAAATGAAATTGACGAGATAACTCTTTCCCCACCATTGACGAGTTAAGGAAACAGTTTACTAAATTCAGAAAAAATATTTTGAATACATACCATGGCATTACCATAGGCCTACCGTAGTCATCAAAAACTTCAGTTTTTGTAAATGGGCCTACATCAATCATATTTTTGCAGTGATGGGATGCCTCTCAAACAAGGATATTGTGGTATTTTAATGCATACCACAATATTAGCATTCTTAGGCTACTTCAAGATATTTTAAAGAATACATGGTCACAAAACCATGCACATGTAAATTTATAATAATAATACAATGGTACTTTGCATATATTTTATTGACCATTATTGTTCATTCATTCATGCTTTTAAAGCATTGAGGAAAACACGTTAGAACCAGATCGGTAAATGGCGGTTCGGCAGTAACGTTTTAGCAATGCCCCAATGACTTCATCGGAATGGATCGACATGATCGACGAATCTTGTGAACATAGGCCCGTGAATAATTATGTATATATTTCCACATATGTTTAGGAAACAAATTTTAAATAACAGAAAGAAAACCCTGAAATGTCATTCCTGATCCCATAGGTGGAGCTTCACGTTTGCGCTTGGAAACCTATCGGCAAGCAAGGGTACTGCAATACTTCAAGATAAGCATGGTTCATGGTTTTTTAAATAGGGTTTAAGAGAATTAAAACTATTTTAGCCCTAAGTTGCTCAGTCTGCCTATTAAAATCTCAATAATATAATACATTTTTCTATTTCAATATAGCTCAGACAAAATCATAAGTGGCTCTGGTCTATTCCTATAGGACTCCGCCTATTCCTTATCCCATGCATTTGTGAACTTTGGACAGATGTTATATCTCAGTGGCATGTGTCTCAAGGGATTTAATGTACAACTTCAGTCAGACTGGAGCATTGCATAAACATATAGGAATAAAGGTTTTACAAAACAACATCAATCAGTGAGTAGCAAACAATCTGTCTGTCTGTCTGTATCATGTTTATGTACACATCTATCTACTAAATATATAACAGGCGTGAATTTTTAAGTACAATTAATTAATGTAGTCAAGTAAAAAATAAAATAATAATACCAGAATTAAACAATTATTACTGGCAACTAGCTGCCAGTAACTTACTGTAGTTTTTACATTTATGTTATTTACTTGCAACAGTTTGTTTAAAGTTAAATGAACATAAAACATATTTAGTCTTTATCTTCTACAGTAAGTTACTGGCAACCAGCTGCATAATTACAGCAACATTTTTACATAAATATAAATACATAATGTTTAAAATGGGCTTTTTTATTTATTTGTAGGCCTATTTACAAGGATGAAGGGCTCTTCTGTTGTATAGGAATATATTTTAAAAACTTCCTTCTCTCATCCCTTTCACTAGTGCACATTTTGGTCCACATTATGAGCCTTATGATCAAGAAGCCATTGAAAATATTTACAGAGATGCAACTGAGGAACACATCAACCCTACATTCATTTTTGCCATGACCCAGCCTCTTCACATCACTTTAAGTATGTTTTTTTGCATTGGTGCTCATCTGCTCGGCAGGTCTGTTATTTTGGCCCTAATATCTGGAGGAGCCTGGGTTGGCCTGGTGTACTTCTGCTGCTATGAGTTTTACGCTTCTTATGTCCGGGAGAAACTGCGTACAGACATGAAGGACATTCCAGGTCACTATCTCAGCAATCCAGATAACTGCTTCTGGGTCGCTGAAGCCGAGATGGATGGTAAGCGTCGGATTTTGGGTATGGTGGCTGTGGAAGCCAAAGATGACGGTGATGGAAAAAAACATGGAGAGCTTTTACGAATGATGGTGTTGTCCACCTGTCGCCGTGCTGGCTAAAACCGTCATAGACTTTTGCAAGGAACGCTTTACAAAGATCAAACTTTCCACCACTTGTACTCAAAAAGCAGCTGAGGCGCTTTACTATAAGATGGGCTTTAAACTGGTCCTGGTTAATACTCAATCTGATGTTTCGGCGTGGGTAACCTGGATGACCCGAGCTAAAATTTTGTTCATGGAAAAGATCATGTAAAACTGTTAATACGCCTGACCTGAGCTGTGTGTCTTTGTGTTTGATAGTTTAATCTCACAGCTCAATAGCAGCAATGTTTGAGAGTTGTGAGACAATGATGGTATCTAAGAAGCCTGGAGTTTCTATAAGATCTAACAATAAAAATGTACATGTCTAAATGTGTATGTTAATCATTTTATTTATCTGTATATAACAATATAGTTCAATACTTTTTATTAGCACTTTGTATATCATGAAAATAAAATGTGAAAGATTTTACACTTCTGAATTGTCTTGCTTGTTGCACAATAGCTAATATGTTATTTATTCAGTTACTTATTAAAGTAGGGGTGAGGGGAGCACAAACTGACGTGGGGTTAATTGTAACACGGCTACTTCACATAAACAGGGCAGAGCAATCTGTGCTTATAGTCTGTTTCTCTTACAGTCAGAAATCTCCTTTAAATTTGTGAAAAGTTGTGATGTGTTTTGGTTAAGATTTTGAACAAAGACTGTTTTGGAGGTCTTATGTTTTGTTCAAAGTCACCAAATCCAACCTTATATTATTTTAATCACTGTCTTGGTACCCAAAACATAACAGCATTTTAAAACTTGTCACCAACTGATAGTTGGGATTGAAAACATTTTTACACAGCGGGGTTAGTTGTCACACAGTGATACAATGACGCCTCAGGTATACAATGATAATGAAATGAAAACAATATAAATACTTTTTTAATCAAAATGATAACTGTTAATACAATATTAGGGGAAATAACTCACTATTATATTTCTATACAATGCTGCATAATTCAAGGATGGTTAGATAAAGGATCATAGACGAATTAATGTGTGGATATCTATCTATTATAGGCAGATATGTTACAATATCTTCCTTTAGTATATAGACAGAATTTGATTGAATTATTTGTGTGTAAACAAAAAATTTTTAGCAGGTGTTACAACAAACTCTCTGTTTGTTACAATGACCCCCACATATGGGTAAACGTTTGTTTGCACTCCTGTCATTGTTCAAACGGTAAGTCACACAAACAAACTTCAAGTGTTAATTTTTTCCAGGTAATGTTCGACTACAAACCCAAGAATATCGCGATATGTGACTTTGCGCGATATATATATATATATATATATATATATAAATAAAAACTTGATGCATGTCATTCCTTATCATGAGCATATGTGAACTTCAGACCGATATTTAGGTGACGTCAGCGGCATGTGTATCACGTGATTAAAAGTAAACTTCAGTTCAGTTAAGACTCGCGCAACGATTCAGAATAAAGGCTTTACAAAACGATGTCAAACAGTGAGTATTTGGGCATTTCATCCAGAAAAAATATCTAAGTTACTCGTCTTTTTTAACGTTTTAAATCTCGTTTCGTTGGTGTTTTCAAGTGTTTTCGAGCATTAAAACCGTAAAGCTCAATACAGTAAAAACAATCTACACATTGCTCCAACGTTGTATTCCTGATGCAAACAATAGCAATGTTTAAGAATAAGACTGAATTTAAAATCAGTCACCACAGAAATCTTCAAATCTCTTCAATCTCATTCAAAGGTTCGCGTGTCTTCCTGAATTTCCTTATTTGGTGTGACGGAACTTCCGGTCCGAATGTATAGAAGTTCAACGTAGATTTAAAGGCGCAGAGGGCAATATAAAAACGTGCATGTTTTTAATAACCTAGTAATTAAATAAATGGTTAATACCAAATAGTAATTTTGTGTGACGTGAATTTTAAGATCAATGTAGTCAAATTAAAAAACAAAACAATAGTAGCTTAATAAAAACAATACCAGACTTAATGCGGTAATATAGCATAGTCAACTGCGTTCTACTCATAAACATAAATACATAATGTTTAAAATGGGCTTGTGTATTTATTTGTAGGCCTATTTACAATGATGAAGGGCTCTTCTGTTGTTTTGTATTGAATATATTTTAAAAACTTCTTTCTCTCATCCCTTTCACTAGTGCACATTTTGATCCGGCGATATGAGCCTTCTGATCAAGAAGCCATTGAAATGATTTACCCAGTGGCAATAAAGGAACACATCAACCCTGCATTCCTATGCGCCATGACCCAGCCTCTTCACATCACTATAAGTCTGTTTATTTGCATTGGTGCTTATCTGCTCGGCGGGTCTGTTATTTTGGCCCTAATATCTGGAGGAGCCTGGGTTGGCCTGGTGTACTTCTGCTGCTATGAGTTTTACAGTGCCTATGTCCGGGACAGACTGCGTACGGACATGAAGGACATTCCAGGTCACTATCTTAGCAATCCAGATAACTGCTTCTGGGTCGCTGAAGCCGAGATGGATGATAGGCGTCAGATTTTGGGTATGGTGGCTGTGGAAGCCAAAGATGACGGCGACGGAAAGAGGAATGGAGAGCTTTTACGAATGATCGTGTCGTCCACCTGTCGCCGTGCTGGTCTCGGTCAACAGCTGGCTAAAACCGTCGTAGACTTCTGCAAGGAACGTGGCTTCACAAGAATCATGCTTTTTACCACTTCTACTCAAAAAGCAGCCGTGGCGCTTTACCAAAAGATGGGCTTTAAACTGTTTAATTTTCAATCTGAGAGTAATCAATCTCCGGAGTGGTTAATCTGGATGACTCGAGTCAAAATTTTGTACCTGGAGAAGATCATGTGATCCTTAACTGCTGTTAATACACCTGACCTGAGCTCAATAGCAGAAAGTATGTGAGAGTTGAGAGACAATAATGGTCAGATGAAAAAATTATATGTAGTTTTTCCTCGGTTTTATAAGCCAAGGCTTAAGGCTAAGACACATGTTTGAGCCGTCTCAACTGAAAATAAACTTGCCCTTACACATCTTAAAATATGGCAGTGCCATTGATTTGTCTCAAGATACATACCAGTTACATCTTTTTCTAAGGTATGTTTATAAAATATGCTTAAACTTCTTAATATTAATTTAACTAATTCAGGCTTTAGCTGCCTTGTTGGAAACCAGAAAGAAATCTTACATTTCTAAATGACCTATCAATGGAAATGTAGTAATGTTGACGTTTATGAAACTTTGCTTACAAGAGAAATCATTTATTTAGCTCTTTATAGTTACAATAGTTACATAATTGTACTTTTTAGTAGCACTTTATATATTACACATAAATAAAATGTAAAAGATTTTTCACTCCTGAATTTGGATTGTTGTTCTAGTAATGCTTTGCTTGTTGCACAATAGGTAATATGTTATGTATTCAGTTAATTATTAAAGTACTGCTCTTATTCAATTTCATGGAGTACACAGCCCAGTAAAGTTATAAAAAGAGGATTGATGTATTTTCTCACTAAGCATGGTAAAAATCAAACAAATTACACAAAAAATGCAATCCAAACTGAACATATCCAGATAATGTTGTTGTTTAAAACACAATATAGTGATAATGTAATAATAATATGAGTTTAT
Organism: Paramisgurnus dabryanus; assembly: GCF_030506205.2. Classification (NCBI taxonomy): domain Eukaryota; kingdom Metazoa; phylum Chordata; class Actinopteri; order Cypriniformes; family Cobitidae; genus Paramisgurnus; species Paramisgurnus dabryanus. The sequence goes on along the minus strand of NC_133343.1, from coordinate 30,861,457 downwards.
AATTAATCTGAGTTTCCATTGCTTTTGCAGTAGATGGACAATCACTGCTATGACACATTAGGTTTGTAGTCCTGCTTATTGCAAATTCTTTACATAATATAATATCATATTTCATATAATATTTGCTGAAAATAGGCAGAGTTTTAAAATTACAGCTTTAAAGATTATAAACGTTTAAACTAAAAGAATTCCTGCCCAGGTGCCAAGGATACAGTTTCTACCACTACTGAAAAATCTGACACAAGGCTGACCAAAGTGCTTTACAGAGCATAAAATATTACACAGAGTAAAAAAGAAAAACTGTAAAAAAAAGTATTAAAAACCATATAAAATTAAACCTCAGAGTAGTCAGTACGCTAAGGAAAAGAGATTTTTTAGCAGGGTATTTCATGGTCTGGCCACCGCGAATGCGCGCTCTCCTCTACGCTTTAAGTTTACACGTGGGACCACCAACCAGGCTTGTAAACAATTCAGAATTTCAGAATTGGCCTCCATTCAATTCATGAATTGGAATTTGAATTGAATTGACTCCGCCCTGCAGGAAGTTAAATTGGAATTGGAATTGGAATGACAGGAAGTCACACAACAGAAGGAATCTCACTCATTCAGTGTTAGGAAAGTTACTTTGGAAAATTGTTTGGCAACCATCATAAATACTTGGTTAAAGTAAAGCATTCTGGGAAATTAAGTCATGTTCCATCGTGTTCCACAAAATTGCAATTACACAAACTTAATTATTTGTTATGTGACTAGAGTTTTTAACATTAATTGCTGGGGGAAAACATTTCCTGTTAATGAAGTACAAGTAGTTCAAACTAATATAATTTATAGAATATGTAATGCAATCATATCTGACATATACTGAAAGCTTAATTTTTAACACTTCACTTACTGTATAATATGTATATGAATTTCTTTGAATTTCTATTGAATTGCAATTCTGCTAGATCCTGTTTTTGACATCAATTCAAATTTAAGAATTGAATTGGAATTTAGGAGTCATTCTCAGTTCAATTCTGAATTCTGCACAAAGCCTGCCACCAACAAAGCCTGGTCGTAGGCTTCTAAGAGGAGTGAAAGAATGAAGGAGTTCAGATAGATAAACAAAGGCGTTGTTAATCTTTAAATCTATTCTCTTGCAGATCGGCAACCAGTGTAGAGATCTGAGAATTGGAGTGATGTGTTAATGTTTGCGACACCTAGAGAGAAATCTGGAGACAGCATATTGGACGAGCTGATGTTGTGCAATTTGAGATGAATGAACAGTTGAACTATTTGTCAAACTGAAATAATGTTGCTTTTACCGGTTATCCACTATATATATATATATATATATATATATATATATATATATATATATATATATATATATATATATATATATATAAATATATATATATATATATATATATATATATAAATATATAAATATAAATATATAAATATATATATATAAATATATATATATAAAAATATATATATATAAAAATATATATATATAAAAATATATATATATATATATATAAATAAATATATATAAATAAATATATATAAATAAATAAATAAATAAATAAATAAATAAATAAATAAATAAATAAATAAATAAATATATATATATATATATATATATATATATATATATATATATATATACATACATACATACATACATACATAAATACATATATATATAAATAAATAAGATAAATTACAATGAAGCATTAAAAGTATAATTATTACATAATAAGGGACCAGTCCAGTACCAATACTCTCAATGCTCAAACTGATTTTGCCAAGTGAGAGATGTCCTCAGGGCAACATATTGTGTTGACCCAAGGAATTTTTTTTTAAAATAAAACCTAAACCCACCAAAAACCCCAACCATAACCAAACCCTAAAATCATGATAAGTGAAAAACAATGGTCAGGAAACAGCTGATCCTAGTTGTAAGCTTAAACTTAAAACAAATTGTAAACTTTTTCCTAAAATCTGATTGGTTGATTGAAATGTGGTCCCAGGGTCAACATAATGATGCCCTGAGGACATCAACAACTTGTCAAAATCAGGAGAGCCTTGGATCAACTTGTCTGAATAAAACTTGCGTATGGACTAACTGGTTCTCACCATGAATATAGCTGTAGATGCTGGAATGGCGTAAAGAAATAAAAGGAAGAAGGCTAAATTTTTTTTGCTATAATTTTTATTGTACTTGCCTTAAAACACAGATAACCAAATAAAATCAGCTCAACTTTTGCTATTATAATACAGTCTATACCGAATTAAAAGTGTTATATTTTATTTGCCAATATGTTCATAGACATGGACTGTATACAATAAACTTTCATTAGGTAGCAAATATGAAAAAAATCTAATTTAAATTATAACAAAAAATCAATAGGCCATATAACCCATCAACATAAGTCATATACCACTTAATATTACAAAACTAGGTACCCTGTAGCTATAAAATAGCCTACTTTTACCATATTTTTACCCCAAACTTAACATATTGTTTCCTTTTACCTACAAGTACATACTGTAAAAGTACTATGTTGTTACAAATACTTTCTGCTATTGAGCTCAGGTCAGGTGTATTAAAAGCAGTTAAGGATCACATGATCTTCTCCATGTACAAAATTTTGAGTCGAGTCATCCAGACCAACCACTTTGGTCTCCCAGATTGAGTATTAACCAGGACCAGTTTAAAGCCCATCTTATAGTAAAACGCCAAGGCTGATCTTTGAGCAGAAGAGGTGGAAAGTTTGATCTTTGTAAAGCCACGTTCCTTGCAGAAGTCTTTGGCGGTTTTAGCCAGCTGTTGACCAAGACCAGCACGGCGACAGGTGGACAACACGCTCATTCGTAAAAGCTCTCCATGTCTCTTTCCGTCGCCATCATCTTTGGCTTCCACAGCCACCATACCCAAAATCCGACGCTTACCATTCATCTCAGCTTCAGCGACCCAGAAGCAGTTATCTGGATTGCTAAGATAGTGACCTGGAATGTCCTTCATGTCCGTACACAGTCTCTTCCGGACATAAGAAGCGTAATACTCATAGCAGCAGAAGTACACCAGGCCAACCCAGGCTCCTCCAGATATTAGGGCCAAAATAACAGACCCTCTGAGCAGATAAGCACCAATGCAAATAAACAGACTTATAGTGATGTGAAGAGGCTGGGACATGGCGTATAGGAATGCAGGGTTGATGTGTTCCTTAATTGCATCTGGGTAAATCATTTCAATGGCTTCTTGATCAGAAGGTTTATATCGACGGATCAAAATGTGCACTAGTGAAAGGGATGAAAGAAAGAAGAAAGTTATTCAAATATACAATACAAATCAACAGAAGAGCATTTCATGATTGTAAATAAAGGCCTACTTATAAATCAAAAAGTCCATCTAAACATTATGTATTGATATTTATGGGTAGTTCGAAGTTGAATATGTTATATGTCATGAAGTCCGGTCTGCCCTGTTTTCTAATCTGCCTTGTTCCCTCTTGTTCCTGTTTTGCTCCGCCCCCTTGTTTGTTACCATGGACACTCATTGACTCACCCACTGCCTCTTGATTGTTGTCATTGTGATACATTGTCTCTGCTTTGTGATTGGTTCTTGTAGTGTTTAAATTCATGGGTACCAAAAACGTAATTTCTGCCATGCCCACCGACATATTTGTGTCCGTCTTTAATTTACTAACACAAAAGATCAATCCCTAGTGATGGGCAGTCCGGCTCTTTCCATTGATTCGGCTCTTTCGGCTCAAGCTCCGGCTCTTAGTGATGGGAGAAACGAAGCTTTTCGAAGCTTCGAATCAATTGAACCAATTGCTTTGAAAATTGATTCAGTTTTTCGAAGCAGTTCGAAACACCACACACGCTGGCGACCCCTGCTGGTCAAAATAGTGTAAAGCAGATATGGCCAAACATTTTACACTTTTTTTTTTTTACAAAATAATAGCAAGATTTTTATTAAAATATGTTAAAAAAAATTATTTAACTTAATTTAGACATAGTTAAAAGTGTATTATGTGTTTTTAGTTTTATTTAGGGCAAACAAATGATTAAAACTAACTACCCTTTTAATTATGCACATTTTTGTCATTAAATCTGTCTATAAACAATAAATAGACAAAATGGCAGTGTTATTAGTCAGAAGGATAAATGTTTTATGAACTTTTATAATAAAACTGGCCCGAGTTCACCGAAACATATTAGACACTGGTCATGTGATCAACTCCCCCTAGTGGTGAATCGTCGGATTTTCGAAACGTTTCGAAACAGTTATGACGTAATGAAGCCTCGTTTGCTAAAATCACGTGACTTGGGCCAGTTTGAAACAAGCTACGAACCAATGATTCGACACAAAAGATTCGTAAATGTTTCGAAGCCTCATGAAGCAGTGCTTCGAAAACGACCATCACTACCGGCTCTACATTTTAGTGATGGCAGTCCGGCTCTTTTCATAGATTCGGCTCTTCTGGCTCGGCTCCCTTAGAAGAGCCGGCTCCCCTGCCTGTGTCTGAAGATTCGGCTCTGCTCATTCGCTACAAAGGATCAGCTCTTAGAGCCGCTCGTTCGCGAACGACCCATCACTAATCCCTATTATAGCACGCTATATCCCAATACCATAGCAGCCATGCACCCCACACTTAACAGTGAATCACATCTTCTAAGTACGCATAAAACCATTATCTCTACAATATTTCTAAAGTTTAAGGGTAAGTTATAATGCATTATTTTCAAGAGGATACACACATGAAAAGTCCTCGTGAAACCTGCTTGGCACACCTACTGTATTATATGCAAGGATCTGGTGAAGCAATATCATAATGTATTACAATTTATTGTTTTGTAGTGCTTAAAATAAGTTGCTGGGACACAAAAGAAAGTCTGCTGTCCATAACATCTCAACGGGAACAAATGTGTGTTGTGTTTTGCAGTTTAACCACAAGGTGGCAGTATGTTGTTTGAGTATACAGGTGCTACTGAGTATCCTAAGAGAGAAGAAGTTGTACTAGTTAGAGAGTTGTAGCATGTGCTGAGTTATGGGGTCAATACTTTACACTCAGAACTGATCAACGTGCACTCACTACACTACTGGCAAGCAAGGGCATTGGCCGGGCTGGTATGAATGTTGCCCGGTGGTCAGGACGCTTGTTCTGGAAGTCTTAACTGTGCTGCAGATTGTCTATTCACGCTGCCATTACCAACGAAGTCAGATGGTGATTTGGATCCAGAAATGGTTTGCTTTTGTTACTGGATTACCTACTTTGTCTGTGGAGGATTTCCTTTCTGCTTCAGAATCCTGTCCAGAGTTAGCCATGTAGCGTTCACAGATCTGTCAGGTTGGACAAAAAACGGGCGTGACCTCGATCCTGTACTGGTGCCTTTCTTTCGCATCCGTGATGAATTATGTGTTGATGGTGTGCTGGTGATGAGGGGTGAACACTGTGCTATTGTTCCTTCGGCACTACATGGTCAGCTAGTAAACCTGGCGCATGAGACACACCAAGTAACTGTTCAAACTAAACAGAGGCTACGTGACTTTTTCTGGTGGCCTCGGATGGATGCTCAAGTACAATCTGCAGTTTCTTCCTGCTTGACCTGCCAAATGAACGATTAATCAGGAGAAACCACACCTGCTCCCCCTTAGCCTGTCAGTCTGCCACCTGATCCATAGCAGAAACTAGGAATCGACAGTAGTCAGACCATTTGACAGTGGACCTTCGGACTGCCGTTTTGCCATCTCCCTAATTGATTACCACAGTAAGTGGCCTGAGGTGGCGTTTGCACCAAATGTTACTGCAGAAGTGGTAACTTTTTTCTTTCACTCAGTCTTCAGTAGGGAAGGCAAGCCGCAGTGTGCCGTAACAGACAACGGCCCTCAGTTCCCCTCCAGTGTGTTTGCAGATTTCTTAAGAGAGAGGGGAATAGGTCACACACGTAGTAACTTATATTACCCCAGGGCAACTGTGCGGTGGTGGAACAGAGTTTTGTAGGAATGCATCCTTTCTGCAGAACAGATGGGGAAACCATGGAAATATGTAGTGAGTGTGTTCTTGCAGAATTACAGAGCTACTCCACACAGTACTAATGGTGTTTCCCGTTCTAAACTTTAATATCATTGCAAAATGCATACAAAGCTGAATATTTTTCCTGTTGGGCCTAAAAGTGACAAATACGCTCAGGTTGCGGACACCGTGAGTAACAAGCAGCTTAAGAGTAAAACGTACACAGACACAAGGCGTGGAGCCAAGTACCACACTCTAAAAAAACAAACGGTGCTATATAGCACCAAAACAATTGCTTTGGATCGTAACGATAGAAGAACCATTTTAGTGCCATATAGCACCGGTGAAGAACCAGTGAAGCACCAGTGAAGCACCAGTGAAGCACCAGTGAAGCACCAGTGTAGAACCATATAGGGGCCATATAGCACCACATATGGTTCTACATAGCACTATATGGTTCTACACAGGTGCTTCACTGGTTCTTCACCGGTGCTATATGGCACTAAAAATGGTTCTTCTATCGTTACGATCCAAAGCAACTGTTTTGGTGCTATATAGCACCGTTTGTTTTTTAGAGTTAGGTTTCAAACTAGGGGATCAGGTGAGAGTGAAAAGACCTGTTCATGTGAGAAAGGGAGCTTCTAAGTTCTCTTTACCTTTGAACACTGAGCAACAAATTGGGAAAAGTAACTTTGTGCTGAGTGACAAAAAGAAATGGAATGTGTCCAATTTAACACGTTTCCAAGGTCCTGTTGCTACTCAACATAAGGACTTACAGTCACAAGTGACATTCAATCCTAGGAGAAGTAATAGAGAGTGTAGATCACCTGTGTGGTTGAAGGATAACAGCAAATATAATAAATCTTATACATGCTTGAAAAAAAATCTTGTTTGGTGTTACATTCAAAGTATGTGAACTGTTGTTTGAGGTGATTGGGATTTGCATCAGAAGTAATGTTATTTCATTACAGTATTAACGCCAGTTGTAAAGTTAATATGAGTAAACATGCACAGTAATGGTAATATGTTATAAATAGCAGGGCCGGAGTGGGGCCACTTTTCAGCCCGGGAGTTTCGTACCCAAGACCGGCCCACTTTTTTCAGTGTTATTCTAAATTAGCACTTTTTTCAAATTGGATAAATAAAGCAACAGTTCAGCTCTTACTATAGTTTCTATTAATATCATGGTTAAACAAATAAGGTAAAAGTTAAATAATATTTCACTTAAGATGAGAAGTTAACAAAAATATTCCTCTACACTCTAAAAAAGGCTGTGTTATTTTTTTACCCATAATGGGTAAATATTGGACAGAACACATGCTGGGTTAAAAATAACCCAATGTTGGATTGTTGTTATGCAACCATGGATTATAATAACCCAACAGTTGGGTTAAAACGACCCAGCATTGGGTCAATTTTAACCCAACAGCGTGTTCTGTCCAATATTTACACATTATGGGTCAAAAATAATCCAGAACTTTTTGGAGTCTATTCCACAAGAAAAGGTTGATAAATTATTAGCATTGCTAATGCTATGAGGGCTATGATTAATCAGATGCAAATAGAAACATAAAACCCAGTCCGAATTAAAAAAGAAAACAATTTGACAAAAATATTGAATCCAATATTGGGTAAATATATAGCATAACAAGTGATTTATAAGCTTTTTTCGGCTGGTCATTTTTGACTGGGGACACAAAAGGCGTTATATGAACACAACCTGATTGTTACATAACTTTAATTCATATTGTTTACTCATTGCCTCCTCGTTTTTAGCGGGGAACTGGCTTATCTGCTGCTCAGAAGCTGCTTGCATAATATTTGCAAAGTCTATGAATCGTCATGTATACACAAAAGGCTAATATTTTAACTTAAAAAAAAAATGTTGGCTTGTAAATAGTTTGACATCGGTATTAGCCGAATAATTACGTTGCTAATGCTAATCATTACTAGGCTTATTTCTCTTTAAGTTACCTGTTGTTGTCCTCTTGAAAATAAATCTGTAAGTTTGGCACATTTGGCAGCATCATCCTCTAATGGATTTTTTCTTCAACCTGTTTTTTACGCCCTCCTCCTCTCAGACGCGTATTGTTACGGTAGGGCCGGCCCAGCCTACCGGAGAAAAGTTTTCTTGGACGCGCTATGGACCGAACCAACTCTATGGGAGGGGAGGGGAAAACTCCCTCACATGGTACAACCCATGCAGAGGCTGCGCGCTGCAGTGTCAATGCGAAACGTGTGAAGTGTTTTTTAAGAGAAGATAGACTCACTAACGTGACAAATGTAAAAAAAAAAAAAAAAAAAAAAAAACTCGACCGGCCCAAAAGCGAAGCGGCCCACCGGGAATTCTCCCGGTTCTCCCGATTACCCACTCCGGGCCTGATAAATAGTATTTTTTTTGTTATATGAAGAAACCTTTCAAGTGAGAGGGGAAATGTTGTGTTTTGCAGTTTAACCACAAGGTGGCAGTATGTTGTTTGAGTGTACAGGTGCTACTGAGTATCCTACGAGAGAAGTTGTTCTAGTTAGAGAGATGTAGCATGTGCTGAATAAAGATAAAGAGGATTACTTGTTCAGTTATTGAGTAACGTTCTCTGAGTACACAACAATGTGCACATACATCTTTCAGGCGACGGTCACATATGCTCATAATCAAGTCAAAATATCCATTTTTGACTTCAGATTTGCTTAAGGACGTTATTTAATATACAGGTTTCTACATGTTTTTGTCTATATTTAAGCCATGGTCGCTTGGAGTTGGGGTTAGAATTGGTTTAGGATGTCATTTTATATAACAAAAAGTTGTTTTAACCCTAAACCCAAGCGGAAATGGTAAAAAAAATAGCAAAAACACTGAGAAACCAATAAAGTTGGAATTTGGCGTATGTATTGCACGATTTTCACACTTCGTGCTATTTATACGCAACTCTGTAAGACTGGTGTCACAAATCCTGGGCATATTGTAATTTTGTTGGTAACCTCCTGGGTTGTGGCTGCTGTGACCATAGACTAAAGCAGAGCGTGCAGCTATGACTGGACACAAAAATGGAGGCAACAAAACATAATGACATAGGATATTAACCATTTATTCAATTACTAGGTTATTAAAAACATGTACATTTTTATATTGCCCTTTGCGCCTTTAAATCTTCATATACTTCTATACATTCGGAGCGGAAGTTCTGTCAAACCATAAGTAAGAATCTGTCAACCCTCCAGTTTTTCCTGGGATTCTCCCATATTTTACCATTCTTTCCCACCATCATTCCGTTGAATAATTTTTCCATATTTTTCCTGTATTTTTCGTCTTTCTAAAAAAAATCCCACTTGTCGTATTTGATGTTTGCTACATTCACCTTTGAAAAAGCAGGCGGCAGTTAACTGTAACATATCACTTAAAGAACATCCACCAATGAAACAAGAAGCAAAACAAAGCTGATTTTCTTCTTGTTTCATTGGTGGGTGGAGAATGACGAGCTGCGGGCAAAGCTACAACCGCCATGAGCATTAGCGCGCACGTCTGCTCACCAGCGTAAAAATACAAAAACTCACACATTTGGATATGCGGGCAATTTTGTGTAACTTTGCATGTAGGGAAACACAGCTGTTTGTGCTTTACTGCTCAGAGGTGTTAGGAATGCAACGTCTGTGACCTATGTATGAGTAACTTGCAGAGGCAACCCTACCGAAAAATCCAGCTACGACCAGCATAAGCTGGTGAGCTGGTTTTAGCTGGTCTCCCAGCTTGGTTTTAGCTGGTATTGCTGGTCTAGAAAGCTGGTCTAGCTGTTTTTTGGTCACTTTTTAAGTTGGTCTAGCTGTCTTTTGGTCACTTTTTAAGCTGGTCTAGGTGGACTAAGCTGGTCAGGCTGGAAGACCAGCTGACCCACCAGCTTTGCCAGGCTGGGAGGAGGAGCTTACACCAGCTACTGTCACCTTAAACCTTATGCTGGTCTTTGCTGGATTTTCAGTAGGGAAGAGAGCCATACAAACGATGATACAAGGTATTCACTGCATAAAAAGAATTTCTTACTTTGTATTTTTATCTTGTTTTCAGTACAAATATCAAACAATTTTTAAATCAATATCATTTTTTTTTGATGAGCAAAATGACCTAAGAAAATAAAATATCAAATCTAAGTGAATTTGTGATTTCATACATTTTTCTTCAATTAAGTGTTTAAGAAAAAAATAAACTTATTTAAAGATTTTTTTTCTCACCCTATAGGCAGTTTTTTTTGCTTGTTTTAAGCACCAATTTACTTAAATGTGATATTTTTTTTGTCTAAAAACTAGACTTATTTTCTTAATTAATTTGCTCATCAAGAAAATGCGTCTTTATTTAGGAGCTGTTAGATATTTGTAGTGAAAACAAGACAACAATACTAAGTAAGATGGATACAAAGTAGATGAAATAGACATACAGATAGATATTTTGCTACTCACTGTTTGTTTAATATTGTTTTGTAACGCCTTTATCCTGAATTGATGCGATGCTCAAATCTGACTGAAGTTGTACATAAAATATAAAACCTTTATAAAACATTGGTCCACTCCATCCTAAAGTTCACAGAAGCAGATCCAGCATCCAGCTGCAGAACCACAGACATTGGCTGTTTCTCAATTTGAAGTAAGATTATATCTGTTTGGGGTGGGGCACTTGCTTATTTGCAGCCCTCGACCACACCCCACACACACTCTCATGTTTTTTTAGCAGTTTAATTGTACCTATTGTTTATCATTAACCAGCACAAACAGAAAATGTATTTAGTTAGCACTTGTACACTCTACAAAATGTTGGGTTGTTTTTAACCCAGGGCTGGGTAACCATTGGACAGAACACATTTCTGTCTTAAAATGACCCAAATAATGGGTTGTTTTTACCCAACTATTGGGTTATTGATAATCAACCATGTTGAAACAACCCAGCAGTTGAGTTAAAACAACCCATTATTTGGGTCAATTTAACCTAGAAATGTGTTCTGTTCTATAGTTACCCAGCCCTGAGTTAAAAACAACCCAATATTTTTTAGAGTGTGGAATTTAGTTGTCAACACCAATTTTTTGTTGGGTGTTATCCAAACCAGTGTGAATTCAAATCCAGATTTGGCTCTTCTGGCTTTATCTTCATTTGTTATTCCCCTTGGCTGATTAATACATCATTAATGGATTGGCACTTTGACACTTATTTAACAGGTCAGGGCTCAACGGGTTCATCAGGGTTATTAATTATCAAATGAAAAATATTTTAAATAAAAAAATGGTCTGTGTTAATTTAAATCTAGCACCTTTCCAGTGGGGCATTTCTCCCCCATGTCCCAAGAAATTTGGCTACAGGTTTTTGTCTGTCGCTGGGCTAATTTTAAGTTAAATAGGTTAGCCTAAAGTTAACAATAGCACAATAACTGGCTTAGAAAACCCAGTTTCTGTCAAGGCACAGTGAAGAAACATTGATATGTATTGCAGAACATCTACATTTGTGAGAATACATCAACTCAACATCCAAGTCCTTGGTGGACAAGAAGACCAACGGAAGAAGTCAAGGCGCAAAAACAACGAAAAATGACTTTTTATTTGAAATAAAAGTTGAAGACTTAAATATAGTGTTATAAACGGCTGTATTAACAGCAGTTAAGGATCACATGATCTTTTCCATGTTTAAAATTTTGAGTCGAGTCATCCAGACCAACCACTTTGGTCTCTCAGTTTGAGTATTAACCAGGACCAGTTTAAAGCCCATCTTATAGTAAAATGCCACGGCTGCTCTTAGAGCAGAAGAGGTGGAACGTTTGATCTTTGTAAAGCCACGTTCCCTGCAGAAGTCTTCGGCGGTTTTAGCCAGCTGTCGACCGAGACCAGCACGGCGACAAGTGGACAACACGCTCATTCGTAAAAGCTCTCCATTCCTCTTTCCGTCGCCGTCATCTTTGGCTTCCACAGCCACCATACCCAAAATCCGATGCCTACCATCCATCTCAGCTTCAGCGACCCAGAAGCAGTTATCTGGATTGCTGAGATAGTGACCTGGAATGTCCTTCATGTCTGTACGCAGTCTCTTCTGGACATAAGAAGCGTAAAACTCATAGCAGCAGAAGTACACCAGGCCAACCCAGGCTCCTCCACATATTAGGGCCAAAATAACAGACCCGCCGAACAGATAAGCACCAATGCAAATAAACAGACTTATAGTGATGTGAAGAGGCTGGGTCATGGCGTATATAAATGTAGGGTTGATGTGTTCCTCAGTTGCATCTCTGTAAATCATTTCAATGGCTTGTTGATCAGAAGGTTCATATCGCCGGATCAAAATGTGCACTAGTGAAAGGGATGAAAGAAAGAATAGAGGAAAGTTATTCAAATATACAATACAAATCAACAGAAGAGCATTTCATGATTGTAAAAAAAGGCCTACTAATAAATCAGAAAGTCCATCTAAACATTATGTATTTATATTTATGGGTAGTTGGAAGTTGAATATGCTATGTGTCATGAAGTCCGGTCTGTGTCTGCTCTGTTTTCTAGTCTGCCTTGTTCCTTCTTGTTCCTTTGTTGCTCCGCCCCCTTGTTTGTTACCATGGACACCCATTGACTCACCCACTGCCTCTTGTTTGTTGTCATAGTGATTAATTGTCTCTGCTTTGTGATTGGTTCTTGTATTGTTTAAATTCATGGGTACCAAAGATGTCATTTCTGCAATGCCCGCTGATTCGGAGCGGAAGTTCTGTCACACCATAAGGAGAATCAGGAAGACATGTGAAACTTTGAATGAGATGCGAGGGATTTAAAGATTTCAGTGGAGTGGGTGACAGATTTGAATTTCATTCTTATTGTTAAACATTACTATTCTTTGCATACCTGTCAACCCTCCCGTTTTTCCTGGTATTCTCCCATATTTTACTATTCTTTCCCACCATCAACCCGTTTAAATAATATTCTGTATTTTTCCTATATTTTTCATCTTTCTGGAAAAATTCCCACTTGTCGTATTTGATATTTGCTGCATTCTCCTCCGATAAAGCAGGCGGCAATTTATCTTTAAAATATTACTTAAACAACATCCACCAATGAAACAAGAAGTAAACTGTTAGGTATCTCGGGGATAACAGAGCAGAACCCAAACGCAGACAACAAGGGGTAAACTCAGGACTTTTATTAATAAATGAAACAGAAAACAAAAACCCACGAGGGGGCAAAACAGAAACAAGATAACTAAAACAGGAGTAAACACTTAACAGGGCTAGACACAAAACAACACTAAACACTAGACTAGATACACTTAACAATAAACACTACTAGACTTGATAGTTTCTACTAGTGATGGGAGAAACGAAGCTTTTCGAAGCTTCAAATCAATTGAACCAATTGCTTCGAAAATTGATTCAGTTTTTCGAAGCAGTTCGAAACCCACACACGCTGGCGACCCCTGCTGGTCAAAATAGATGTGTCCAACATTTTACACTTTTTTTTTTTACAAAATAATAGCACGATTTTTATTAAAATATGTTAAAAAAATTACCATCGGTGAACCATCGGATTTTCGAAATTTTTCGAAACAGTTGTGACGTAATGAAGCCTCGTTTGCTAAAATCACGTGACTTGGGCTAGTTTAAAACAAGCTCCGAACCACTGATTCGAAACAAAAGATTCGTAAATGTTTCGAAGCCTCATGAAGCAGTGCTTCGAAAACGATCATCACAGCATACAGAACAAACTTCAGGGCTGAAGCACGGGACAATGAATACAAGAGGATTAAATAAGGGAGCAAATCAAGAGGGGAACAGTTGATATAAATCAAACAATAATGTGGAGAGGATGACAAGGGAGCGGGGGAAAAGTGACGAGACACGGGAAAAACGTAGTCTAATATAATAATACTAAAGCCGCCTTTCCACTGCACACGACAAACGACGGCCGATAAGCCGGAAGTCATTAATTTCCTATGGAGAGTCGCAAAGCGGATGCGTGAGGTGCCGACCATCTGTGGATGCGTAAATATTGGATCCGTTTTGACGTTGGATGCGTAAAAAAATTTGAACTTGTTCGACTAAACCGCATGCGATATGCCGACCGGAAGTTATGTTTTTCATTGTATTCCAATCACAAAATGTGTGTGAGGTGAAAATGATTAATCTTTTTGGTTTAACTTTATTAGTTACACTTGAATCCTTGAAAAAACACTATTGATTACTGATAATAAATACATTATTAATTTAATTTGTGTATGTAATTATTTTAATCTTGTCTTTATATGTTCTCTCAAAAAAATATTGGCAATCTTTGTCATATATGCATAGCTGTTTATTGTTTCATTCATTTGCATTCATTTATTTATTCCACCATGGTAAAAATATTAGAATGAAGCCTCTTGCGCTGGAATGAGCTTCCCTCCCATATACGATTTAACTGAAACTTCATTACGACTGCCACTAGGGGGAGAACTCCGACTGTCGTTTCCGTATGTCGTGTGCAGTGGAAAAGCGGCTTAAGACCACTGTAAGAGCCATTATGCTCTATTTAAATGTCTGTTGTAGTTCCACTGGGGGACACTGGGTGGAGTGTGTGTTTACTTGGTATATAGGTAACCAGAGAGCAAGAGAAGCCAGGTGTAATGAATGAGGGAAGCAGACAATTTTTGACCGTGTCAAGCCACATGTAAGGATATACAAACTGGTGTGTTACAATGTGTTTGAGCATCAGAACTGAGACCAATAAAAGAGATAAATGCAGTATTGGAGTGGAAGCGTCTTGTTTGGAGTCACGCGTCAAATAGCCCTACAAGCACCTCTAAGCGACAAGAAGGTCATTTGTCGCTACAACCACGCTTTCCCACATAAAACATAGTACTGTCAGAACCCTGCCATACTGGACTAAATATTAAAACAAGACAAGGTTCCAGCAGGATCCTGACACAAACAAGCTTATTTTCTTCTTATTACATGGCTCTCTGGAATGCTTGATTCTGATTGGTCAGTTGAGAAATTTGCAGGTTCGTTCTTTTCAAATAATAACCGCTCCAAAGTAATAACACATAGCCGGTACTACTTGTACGATTAAAATCGCTCCGCGTCAATAAAGATTACTGTTTGGCGCCATCTTGTGACAAACACTGGACAACCCCAAGTAAGAATGGAACATTTTGACATTAATTTTAACATGTACGGAAAAAACAAAACATTTAAACAGTGGATAGAAGAACGAACAACGACAAGACACAGAGAGCTTACTGAGACTGAACTTGACAAAATAGAGCATGACAGCTACGAAGCTAACACACACAAAAAAATACAGAATGGGCATTAAAACTTCTCAAAGACTGGCTAAAAGAGAAAAAATGGAGACAAGTATGAAGCAGAGGATCTTAATAATGTATTACGATCATTTTATGCATCTGTGCAAAGTTTCGCGGAAGGATAAAAATGTTAATTTAAAACAAATATGCCAATAAAATGTTTCAAATTCATATTCATGTCCAGTTTTTTTTCTTATGTGGCAAGTAGCCGTGTAATAAGCGGGATAATGTAGAGGCAGCCGGTAGTTATTGGGAAATAAGCCCCTTCAGTGTGATACAAGACCCTCCGCTTCGCGTCGGGTCCTGATCACACTGTCGGGGCTTATTTCCCGAAAACTACCGGCTGCCTCTACATTATCCCTTACTTGTTTCATTGGTGGGTGGAGATGGAGAATGACGAGCCGCCGGCAAAGCTACAACCACCGTAAGCATTAGTGCGCACGTCTGCCTGCCAGCGTGAGAATACACAAACTCACACATTTGGATATGCGAGCTTGGATAATTTGGATAATTGTTTGTAACTTTGCATGTAGGGAAACACTGCTTTACTGCTTAACTCAGAAGGTGTTAAGGAATGCAACCATACAAACAATGATACAAGGTATACACTGCTTAAAAATAATTTCTTACTTTGTATTTTTTCATGTTTTCAGTTAAAATATCAAATTTTTTTAAATCAAGTTGCATGTTTTGATAAACAAAATGAAGTGTGTGTGTAGGGGGGTTGTTGGGGTTTGGGAAATTTATCTTATTTTCAAATTCCAATGTTGACAGATATGATTCTTTGCCGCAGGAATACAACGTATGAGAAATACATACATTGGTTCTATAATGCTTGTGAGCACACTCTGAAAACACGAACAAAACATGACTTTAGAAAGACGAGTAGATAAAAACGAAATAGTTGATAAACAGACAGATATTTTGCTACTCACTGTTTGTTTAGTATTGATTTGTATTGCCTTTATCCTGAGTCGATGGGATGCTCAAATCTGACTGAAGTTGTACATAAAATAACATAAGACACACCGCTGACGTCACCTACATAAAACATATGTCCACTCCATCCCAAAGTCCACAGAAGCACAGAAGCATTTCTCAATTTGGAGTAAGATTATATCTGTTAGGGGTGGGGCATTTGTGTATTTGCAGCATACCTGCAGGCCCTCCAACACATCCCACACCCACTATCATGTTTTTTTTTTCTAGCAGTTTAATTGTACCTCTTGTTTATAATTAACCAGCACAAATAGAAAATGTATTTAGTTAGCACTTCAAATTTACTACAAGCGGTACCTAAATAAAAAAAATTTAAATAAATTTTTAGCACATCATTTGAGTCGTTAACACCAATTTTTGTTGGGTGTTATCCAAACCAGTGTGAATACAAATCCAGTTTTGGCTCTTCTGGCTTTAACTTCATTTGTTATTCCCGTTGGCTGATTAATACATCATTAATGGATTGGCACTTTGATGGCTTATTTTACTCTATAATTAACAGGTCAGGGCTCAACGGGTTCATCAGGTTTATTAATTATCAAATGAAAAATATTTTAAATAAAAAATGGTCTGTGTTAATTTAACTCTAGCACCTTTCCAGTGGGGCATTTCTGTAAAATAGTTTCAATCATCGTTTTTATTGCTTGGGTTAATGATGAATGATATTGATAATGTTAGCACTATGTCAATACATATACTGATCTGTGGTTTGTGCGGATCTCTGTCAGTTGACCAATCAGAGTAGAGTAGGCTACTGAAAGGTGGGGTTTAGGCAGACTGAGTCGTTGAACGGCTTCACACGAATCGTTTGGGGATCTCTGAGAAATGGGGTAATTTTAAATGTATATTTTGAGAAAATTACAGTGTTTTTTGACCTTGCATGGATTTAAACCTGTTGTCCGGGACTTATAAACCGTGATAGGATGCTTAAAACTGGCTTACTTACTGGCTCTTACTGGCACTTTAAATATAGTGTTGTAAAGATGTTTTAAAATAAGTTGTTTTTAAAATAAAGATTACAATATTGTGTATGTTTATGGTATTTACCCTATAACTAAATAGCACCACTTTAGTTTACAGCCTGCAGCTGTAAGAATTACCCGTTTTTTTATCAATTACTTCAATTTTACAAACAATCAAGGTATATGATTACAGCCATGCATATATAAGTAACAATCCGCCTAAGTTTGAGCAAACAAGTAATTGCAAATAACAAAAATACAAAATAAGAGCACAAACTCAACATGAAAAAAAGTAAAGTTTTAAGAATTTCCTGGTAAATACACAGTACAAGGGGGTAACAAACACCCGTTTAATAACAGCCTGCAAATATAAGAGTTACCTGTTGAATACACAGAACAAGGGGGTAACAAGCACCACTTTCATTTACAGCCCACAAACGTAAGAGTTACTTGTACAGATTAAGACGTAGACTACAAGTTGGTTTGAGACTCAGCTGGCAGGTATAATACACTCTATACTGAAATAAAAGTGAGGTGTTATATTTTATTTGCCAACATGGTTCGTAGACATGGACTGTATACGATATACTTTCATTAGGTAGCGAATATGAAAAACAAAATCTAAATAAAATTATAACACTAAAAAAATCAATAGGCCATATTACCCATCAACATAAGTCATTTACCACTTAATATTACAATACTAGGTACCCTGCAGCTTTAAAATACTTTTACCATATTGTTAACCCAAACTTAACATATTGTTTCCTTATACCTACAAGTACATACTGTAAAAGTACTATGTTGTTACAATTACTTTCTGCTATTGAGCTCAGGTCAGGTGTGTTAACAGCAGTTAATGATCTTCTCCATGTACAAAATTTTGAGTCGAGTCATCCAGACCAACCACTTTGGTCTCTCAGATTGAGTACTAACCAAGACATGTTTATAGCCAATCTTATCGTAAAATGCCAAGGCTGCTCTTTGAGTAAAAGAGGTGGAAAGTATGATCTTTGTGAAGCCACGTTCCTTGCAGAAGTCTTCGGCGGTTTTAGCCAGCCGTTGACCGAGACCAGCACGGCGACACGTGGACAACACGCTCATTTGTAAAAGCTCTCCATTTCTCTTTCCACTGCCGTCATCTATGGCTTCCACAGCCGCAATACCCAAAATCCGACGCTTACCATCCATCTCGGCTTCAGCGACCCAGAAGCAGTTATCTGGATTGCTGAGATAGTGACCTGGAATGTCCTTCATGTCTGTACGCAGTTTCTCCCGGACATAAGAAGTGTAAAACTCATAGCAGCAGAAGTACACCAGGCCAACCCAGGCTCCTCCAGATATTAGGGCCAAAATAACAGACCCACTGAGCAGATAAGCACCAATGCAAAAAAACAGACTTATAGTGATGTGAAGAGGCTGGGTCATGGCGTATATGAATGTAGGGTTGATGTGTTCCTCAGTTGCATCTCTGTAAATCATTTCAATGGCTTGTTGATCAGAAGGTTCATATCGCCGGATCAAAATGTGCACTAGTGAAAGGGATGAAAGAAAGAATAGAGGAAAGTTATTTAAATATACAATACAAATCAACAGAAGAGCATTTCATTGTTGTAAATAAAGGCCTACTAATAAATGAGAAAGTCCATCTAAACATTATGTATTGATATTTATGGGTAGTTCGAAGTTGAATATGTTATATGTCATGAAGTCCGGTCTGCCATGTTTTCTAGTCTGCCTTGTTCCCTCTTGTTCCTGTGTTGCTCCGCCCCCTTGTTTGTTACCATGGACACTCATTGACTCACCCACTGCCTCTTGATTGTTGTCATAGTGATTTATTGTCTCTGCCTCGTGATTGGTTCTTGTAGTGTTTAAATTCATGGGTACCAAAGACTTCACTTCTGCCATGCCCACCGACATATTTGTGTCTGTCTTGGCAGCAAACACAGCATCTAATATCTAATGTGCTAAATTATCACATTTATTAGATTAATTATTGTTTTACAAGAGACAAAATGCTGATTGTACAATCTGCCAGTCTGTCCATCTAGTTGTTCGCGATCGCGGAACAGCGCAAAATCAACAAAATGTCACATTTTGGGGATCCAACATTATTTGTCATATTCTGTAATAAATATTTCCAGAAACTAAAATAAATAAAATGTAACAACTGTCATTATATATAGAGTAGACAACTTGGTGAAAATTTTTTGGCTTTAATTTACTAATGCAAAAGATCAATCCCTATTACAGCACGCTGTATCCAGTTACAGCCATGCACCCCACAGTTAACAGTGAATCACATCTTCTGAGTACGCATAAAACCATTATCTCTACTATATTTCTAAAGTTTAAGGGTAAGTTATTTTTATGAGGATACACACGTGAACAGTCCTTGTGAAACCTGCTTGACACACCTGCTGTCTCATACGCAAGGATCTGGTGAAGCAATATAATAATGTATTACAATTTATTGTTTTGTAGTCCTTAAAATAAGTTGCTGGGAAACAACTGAAAGTCTGCTGTCCATAACATCTCAACAGGAACAAACGTGCACATGCAGAACTGTGATCTTTCAGGCTTTGACTGTCACATACGCTCATAATTAAATCAAAATGTCCATTGGCATATATAAAATGTATATAAAAAGATCATGTGTAAAGCAGGCGGCAGTTTATCTGTAACAGATCACTTCAACAACACACACCAATGAAACAAGAAGAAAACAAGCTTATTAAATTATTGTTGTTAGAAGAAAAATTTTCTTCTTGTTTCATTGGTGGAGATTGACGAGCCGCGGGCAAAGCTACAAAAGCCAATAGCATTAGCAGGCACGTCTGCCCACCAGCGTGAGATTACACAAACTCACACATTTGGATATGCAGGCAATTTTTTTTTAACTGCATGTAGGGAAACACTGCTGTTTGTGCTTTACTGCTTAACTCAGATGGTGTTAAGGAATTCAACGTATGCAACCTATGTTTAAGTCACTTGCAGAGGCAAGAGAGCCATACATTGTAAAAAAATTCCGTAGACATTACAATGTTATTGCAGCTGGGTTGCCGGTAATTTACCGTAGATTTACATTTATGTAATTTACTGGCAAGAATTTGTTCAAAGTTAAATCAATTTTAAATATTAACAAGTATTTATCTTCACAGAATAAAACTATACAATAACAGCCTCATGCAAAGCATTCTGCGAACCAGAAATCATCATCAACCTTTTTCTGTTTTTTGGTTCAGATTTTGTTTCCCAAAATGTTTTGCTTGATGCTGTTTTTTTAGTTTTACTCTGTAAAGACAAAGACTTGCTTTTAATGTTCATTTAACTTTGAACAAAATGTTGCCAGTAAATAACATAAATTTAAATCTACGGTAAATTACCGGCAACCCAGCTGCAATTTCTACGGATTTTTTTTACAGTGTACAAACAATGATACAAGGTATACACTGCATTAAAAGAATTTCTTACTTTGTATTTTTATCTTGTTTTCAGTACAAATATCAAGCAATTTTTTAAATCAAGATGCATTTTTTTTTTTAAAGCAAAATAACCTAAGAAAATTAAATCTAAGTGAATTTGTGATTAAAACAAGAAAAAAATCTGCTAATGGGGTTTGACATTTTTTCATAAATTTTTCTTTAATTAAGTGTTTAAGAAAAAACTAAACTTATTTAAAGATTTTTTTCTCACCCTATTTTTTTGTGCTTGTTTTAAGCACAAATTTACAGAGCACCTAAGGGGGCATGGTGCGAAAATTAAATAAAGTTTCGTTTTGCGTGCGCACGCAAAACTAAACTTAAAAAAAAAATTCTGCACATGAGGGCTTCACGTGAGCACGCAAAAGTTTCACATGAGCACGCAAACGTTTTACGTGAGCACATGAAACTAAACTTTAGATTTTTTTTACTCCAATGTCCAATGTCAAGAAAATGCATCTTGATTTAATAATTGTTAGATATTTGTAGTGAAAATAAGACAACAGTACTAAAGTCATTTTTTTGCAGTTTAATCACCCATTCTCTTGTGTAATAATAAAAATGGCGTGTGTGTGTGTGTGTGTGTGTGTGTGTGTGTGTGTGTGTGTGTGTGTGTGTGTGTATGTGTGTGTGTGTGTGTGTGTGAGTAGGAGGGGTTTGTTAGGGTTTGGGAAATTTATCTTATTTTTAAATTCCAATGTTGACAGGTATGATTCTTTGCTGCAGGAATGCAACGTATAAGAAATACATACATTGCGAGCCCACTCTGAAAACACGAACAAAACATGATTTAAAACTGTAAAGAAAGAAGAGTAGATAAAAACGAAATAGATGAGATAGACAGACAGATAGATATTTTGCTACTCACTGTTTGTTTAATATTGTTTTGTAACGCCTTTATCCTGAATTGATGCTGATGCTGACAAATCTGACTGAAGTTGTATATAAAATAACATGGGAAACACCGCTGATGTCACCTTCATAAAACATATGTCCTTCCCAAAGTTCACAGAAGCAGATCCAGCTGCAGAATCATAGACATTGGCCGTTTCTCAATTTGGAGTAAGATTATATCTGTTAGGGGTGGGGCATTTGTGTATTTGCAGCATACCTGCTGGCCCTCCTACACACCCCACACGCACTCTCATGTTTTTTTTCTAGCAGTTTAATTGTACCTATTGTTTATAATTAACCAGCACAAATAGAAAATGTATTTAGTTAGCACTTGTAGTAGTTCAAATTTACTACAAATGGTACCTAAATACATTTTTTTAAATACATTTTTAGCACATTTTAGTCATTAGTCGACACCAATTTTTTGTTGGGTGTTATCCAAACCAGTGTGAATTGAAATCTGGATTTGATTTATCTTCTGACTTTAACCTATTCCCTTTGGCTGATTAATACATCATTAATGGATTGTCACTTTGATAGGCTTATTTTACTCTATGATCAACAGGTCAGGGCTCAACTGGTTCATTGGGTTTATTAATTATCAAATTAAAAATATTTTAAATTAAAAATAGTCTGTTTTTATTTAACTTTTTTACAGGTTTTCCTACTAAATTCTACTATTGTGAAATTGTCTGTGAATGTTACTGTAGCTCACAGATTCTGACAATATATTTTTTGCATAAAACATACATTTATCCAGATGCAATGATCATGGAATTTTTCCCATGTTTATTCCCCCTGTCATTAGTTCTGTTGAGACATTTTGCTTCATGATCGTCTATGCAGTCAAAAGCTTAACTCTGTCATGTCCAAAAAGTGTGCCTTCCCCCTCAGCTGATTTATTTAATATTTGTATAATCTCTACAGCATTGTTCAAAGCAAATTAATAAGTCATGCACATATTGGAACAGCGTATTATCAAGGACTAGATCTTTTTAAATCTGTTTGTAGTAATTAATCAAAAATACAAAGGATATCTTGCATTTATCTTGAATAAGTGAGTTGTTTACCTTCATGGGTAAATGCAAACAAGTTTCTCCATTCTGAGACTATAAATCATTTGGAATCAGCTACTGTATTACTCATATCAAGCCTGCCTGTACTGTATTTCTGGGACGACTGCCAAACGCATCTCTATTTTATCAGTTACGACTACTCCTGCCGAAACCGTGGTGCACGCAACTTTCTAGTGACTCTTGTCTTCCGAAATAAACAGTATAGAAATTTCTGTATTTCCCTATTTTATTTTCTTATCATATAGCCAAGATCGTAATACTAAAATGAGTTGCCTGCAGAAATAGTTACATGTGGTGCTAAGTCATAAATCTCTCTCTCTTTTTTTATGCCATTACACGTGTCAATTTGTACGGCTGTTTCTTGGGGCCCTATTATTATATGCTGGAAAATCAGGAGAACTTCCTATCCTTCTGTCTCATAGTGACTCTTTTCCTGGAACTGTTCTGGGTAAGGGGTCATACAGTAAAAATTCACGGTTGGACTTCTACGTTCATTAATTTTACTCTTTTACAAACTTTTTACAATCTATCCAAAAATTTCCCATCCAAAATACTTGTGGTGTCATCATTGTAATTTTTCTAACTACCTCACTGTAAATATAAATGCCATCATCTGTAATTTTAATCTATACAGGGCATCTATTTCCAATAAATAAATAAATGGGTGTGTTCAGAAACTAAGATTATATTTTGCTTACAGACAGAGAAGAGCAGTCAGATATGTCAACTGGGTTTATTCCCCAAAATCCTGCATGTTTTCAAAAATGTTTGACATGTGGAGGTGTGAGGCATAATTTGGACTTACGCATGTGTAAGTTGCTCAAGCCGCAGCAAAAGCTCTTGGTCAGCATTTCCATTGGATGTTGGCCCCTCGGGTAGGATCCTCTGAAACCTTATTAGACCTGGTCTGGCCCTTCTCATGGATTCACTGGACCGCTCTGGGGTTGTTTTGATTGCTGCTGCTGCTGCTGCTGGTATATTCACTCGCAATTATTCATATTTTCGTCTTGCTGTCTTTGTCCTTTCTTGCTGTTTTGTCTTTGCACAGATAACAATGAGAGTGGCTTGCTGTTGAACATTTCCCAGAATGGGTTGGACTGGTGTTGCCGTCTGCGTTTGCTGGATGGTGGGTGCAGGTGTGTTGATAAGCACCATTAAAGCTGGTTTTTCCTCCTTCAGAACAGCTTGTGTTTTTTTCTTAGTTTTGCTCACAGGGTCATCCTGCTGTGTCAGCCCCCTCTGCATCTCTTTCTCTACTGTCTTTGCCTTAAGCTTAATCTTTCAGTCCTGCTCGACTGCATGTGATTTGGAGTTCAGTCCTACCACATCTTTAAAGCAACACTATGTAGTTTTTTTACCTTTGAATAATGTCTCTTAAATTATTTCAGTGATAGAACAACTTTTAACTGGACAAATTGCACTGTTGCTGCAACCTGAGCAGCCTCCTAGCTGCTACAAGCACACTTTGAAAGTGGCTGTGGAGGGTAGGAAACACAGCCCCGCCCCTCCCCCTGCCTGCAGAAGAGTGTCTGATACCAGGCACTGTTGCGCTTTTCAACCACATGGGGGAGCTGTACGTCATTTTTACATGGAAACTACATAGTGTTGCTTTAAGTTTTAACAGGTGGTGGCATAGCTTCCACTATTGCATTTCCGAACAGTGTTGTTTCTGCATATATGCTTTTGGATTTTCTGTTTCTCCAATCAGATCTCCTCTTAGCATCTTCGGGTCAATCTGCATGGGGTATCACTGTATCCGTGCAGTGTTGCCCACATGTCCGTTCTGAAGGGATCAAAAGCCATTCAGTCTCTTATAATATTGTCAATTGCCATTCTCAGTCCAGAATCAATCAAAAATTCATTTAGTTTCCCACACACTTTTCCAAAATAGCTTTAATGTCCCATATAGCCAACACGCGCCCTCTCTCACATCTTCGTCTCCTGATGATTTCAATTCAATTTTATTTATAAAGCGCTTTTCACATTTGTTAATTGTTGCAAAGCAGCTTTACATGAGTAGATGTAGGTGAGAACACAGAAACTCAATAGATAATAAGAAGTAGAATATTGCGGATAAGGATAAACCGTACACAGCGAGTGTAGTAATAATGCAACGTATACAGTAAAGTGCTAAGTTAAGCCAAAGTTGGCTGACTCTCCCGGGGACGAAATAATGATGTATCTGTCTCTTCTAAAATTTCATCACTATATTTTTCCATCTTTAAAGGGACATTACACTTTTTTTTGAAAATATGCTCATTTTCCAGCTCCCCTAGAGTTAAACATTAGATTTTTTTGAGTTTTGGAATGATCTCTGGGTCTGGCGCTAGCACTTTTAACATAGCTAAGCACAATCCATTGAATCTGATTAGACCATTAGCATCACCCTCAAAAATAACCAAAGAGTTTTCCTATTTAAAATCTTGACTCTTCTGTAGTTACATCATGTACTAAGACCGACGGAAAATGTAAAGTAATTGAAAGCAACTATTGAAAGTAACCAAGGGGACTACTTTTGGGTAGTGCATAATATCACTACGCCTGCTGCAGCCATGTTACAGCAGCAAAGTCCTTGATTATTACGCCAGAAAGAGAGTATAGTTCCTAACCATATCTGCCAAGAAAATTGCAACTTTTAATTTTCTGCCTTACTGTTCTGCATATGTCTAGGGGTGTTCTCTGATGCTGTGGCTACACTATCATATGTATTATTTATCTCTGGGGGTGTTATCATCTGTTTTAATGCTTTGGCTGCATCAGCATATGCTTTATGTACTGGGTTGTGTCCTTGATTAGCTGTCTGTGTTTATTCTATTGGGCATATCTCTGTTTGTGGTGAGAATAAGGGTTTATACAAGAGTTTGTGATCAAGCCTGCGGCTGGTCTGACTCTACTTCTATTCTTAATTTTCTATTCTACTTCTATCCTCAAATTGTATGTCACCTGTATTGCTTAATGTTTATTAGGTCCCTCATAAGGAGGTGGGTCAGGAAATGTTTCTTTATCTTCCATTCTGACTTATTTATTTATTATTTTTAATATTATTATTATTATTGTTTATTATTATTATGCAATAATTATTGTATATTCACCAATACAATATAAGGGGTGACCAATGAATACTGTAAATAGGCAGCTTCACACTCAACAATAATATTTCCAAAATAGTTTCAAATGAATGTGGCGTACTTGATCTCTGAAAGTTGTATGAGGAAACTTTTTCTAAATATTCTGTCAACACTGACACTCCACAAATGATATGTATGCCGACTCTTTCTCAACTTCTGGTCATTTTTGTATTTCTACTAATTGTCTCAAATACCAGTCTATTAGTTCGTATTGTATTACTGCCGAATCTTTGCAAAATGTCTTTCCAGAAGTGTTTGTCTTGTTATCTCTTGTGATATCTCTTTGAATCTTTTGGCGTTTCACACTTTTTCTGCAGCTATAAATACACTTCTCTTATATTTTAAGTTATTATCATCAATAATTACTTCATTTAATAAGGAAAAAAAAGAAAATCAGAAAGTGAATAAAGAGAAAAGCTCTGTTTTTAACAAGAAAAAAATCACAGATTTACAGCTCACATTCAAAGAAAATCTTTTTTTCTTTCTCTATCTCTCTCACACACATAGCCAGTCGGCAGACAGCATGCAGGTGTTCCCTTATCTCTTCTCTCTCTCTCTCTCTCTCTCTCTCTCTCTTCTCTCTCTCACACACACACACACACACACACACACACACACACACACACACACACACACACACACACACACACACACACGCACGTTCTGGTTTCCATGTTTTTTGGGGACATTCCATAGACGTAATGCATTTTATTCTGTACAAACTGTATATTCTATTCCCCTTACCTGCCCCATTCCCTAACCCCAACCATCACAGGAAACTGTCTGATACCTTAGATTTTCAAGAAACATCATTCTGTTTGATTTATTAGCTTGTTTCCTCATGGGGACATCAAAATGTCCCCACAAGGTCACAAAAATACTGGTATTCCTATCTTTGTGGGGACAATTGGTCCCCCCAACGTGATAATTACCCGGCCACACACACACACACACACACACACACACACACACACACACACACACACACACACACACACACACACACACACACACACACACACACACACACACACACACACACACACACACACACACACACACACACACGCACGCACGCATGCACACACACACACACGCATGCACACACACACGCACGTATGCACACACGCACGCACGCACGCACGCACGCACACACACACACACACACACACACACACACATTATTAGGCCTCCGGCAGCACTCCGGGGCTCTTATCTTTTTACACCCACATACTGGCAATTCTCACAGGCAAATGGTTCGCACGCAACAAACACTTACACTGACAAAAAACACTCACATGTAAAACATTCTCTCATCGCCTTCACACAAAACACACAGACTTCCAATGGTACTTGACTCTAAAAAAAGGTTGGGTTGTTTTGTTAACCCAACTGATGGGTTAAGCCAGTTGGATTGTTTTGTTGGATTGTTTTATCAGTGTTGGGTGGTTTTTGTGTAACCTAACTCGTTGGGTTAAAGGTGTAATGTTTACCTGCTAATGTTACCCAAGAAGATGGCACAAGAGAGGATATTGAAAGAGTAAGTACAGAAGAGCTGTAATCGAGGTGTATGCACTGTGCAGTTACAATAGTTTCCAATTAAATGAAATCATCATAAAATGACATGCACAGCACATTTAAACTGACACACAGAGAGCAAAACCTCTTTTCAAGTCTCCAAAAGTCTAAACAATTTATGCTTTACACACATTTTGCAATTCAAAATGGCACTTTTTAAATGCACCGAACACGGTTCTCTGCATAAGACACAACAATCTGACATAAAGGCTACGTTTACACGTGGGCGGCTATTTTCATGAATGGACATTTCAACACCTCCGGTTTCAAAAATAATATCGTGCACACATGTCAGTTTTCAGAAAAGTGTTCATTTACACGTACCCGTGCAAATCTGCCGTCAAGAGCCCACGTAAGCCAATCACCGGTGGCGCTGGTGGTTATGCGGACTGGTTCTTCGTGTTGGAGGGAGGAGTTGTTGCAGTAGGTGTCCGATGACGTCAAAGTACTGCGAGAGCGATTCGAAATTAGACCTCTATGTGTGTTTTCTCAACTCGCTCTCTTGGTATGTTGACATCATCCACCTGTCGGTTCTTGCAGCGCATGCATAAAATTGCTGACCTCCGAGCACTTTCTGCTCCTCGACATTATGGAGCAGCTGTATTTGCAAATACAAACACACGAAACGAGTTTGCACGAACATAAATGTTATCGTGGAAGCGAGTAGCATTCACATGTAAACATAGGTCGCCCTTTTCACTTAGGTGCGAGCTCTGGCCCATACTGTGAAGTTGGCCGCCTAAACATCCGTTTGTCTCAGTGTACATGCAAGCGTGCAAATTAAGGTTTTCAAAATATCTACTTTGGCCGGAGTTTTTGGAAAGAACCGGTTTCAGAGGCAAAATCTACGTTTACGTGTAAACGAAGGGTACAAACAAAGGTAAATGTATCCGTTTTTAAAAATACATTTCTCTTTTACAAGAAGAGAGGAAGAGGAAGGGTGAGAGTGGGAGGAAGAGTGAGAGGTAGGGGTAGAGCTG
The DNA here is from genome assembly GCF_030506205.2 of Paramisgurnus dabryanus. Taxonomy (NCBI): domain Eukaryota; kingdom Metazoa; phylum Chordata; class Actinopteri; order Cypriniformes; family Cobitidae; genus Paramisgurnus; species Paramisgurnus dabryanus. The sequence continues at coordinate 30,833,058 of NC_133343.1, read as the reverse complement.
GTAGAGGAGTTCATCCCTGCTGAAAAAAAACAGCATCAAACCTGCATGGACCTATGCTGGTCTTGCTGGTATGACCAGCATGGGATGCTGCCCATTGCGTCAATATTTGACGCCACTTGACCATGCGTCAATATGTTACGCGGAGGGTATACCCTTCGCGTCATTTTTTGACGAACTGGGGACTTCAATACTATTAGGTACGCGAAATTAAACAGTTGTCGCCTGACATTGGGGTTAGGGATAGGTTTGGGTAGGGATGTCATTATGTAAATCTAACCCTAAACCGACGCGAAAATGGTAAGAAAATGGTACGAAAATAGGAAAGAGAATGCAACGGACTCAATAGTATTGAAGTCCCCAGTTCGTCAAAAAATGACGCGAAGGGTATACCCTCCGCGTAACATATTGACGCATGGTCAAGTGGCGTCAAATATTGACGCCATGGGGTGAGGATGGGCTGGATGCTGGTGCTAATGCTGGTTTGTTGCTGGTTTATCTGGTGTTCACTAGCAAACCAGCACCAAAACACAACATATGCTGGTCTTGCTGGTGTGCTGGTTTTTTCAGCAGGGATGGCCAAAGAAGACAACAACTTTTAAATGAAATCAGTGCAACCTTAGTAGATCATGTCATCAACCATGGGCTGACAATGCGAGAGGCTGGACAGAGAGTGTAGCCCAACTTGAGCCGTTTTACTGTCGCCTCTGTCATCCAGACATTTAGACTGGAGTACAGGTAAGTCACCAACATTTCATGTAGTACATCGGTAGTACACCCCATGTCATAGTCAGAGCCGGCCTTAAGCATCTGGTGGCCCGTTTCAATAACTAATAGGAGGCCCTACCCACATAAAACATAAGCATAATAGAGCAAAAAGCAAGGATTCCTGTTGGTTTGCATCGGTATATTATTTTATTACGTGCACTTTTAGCTTCACGAACAGGCAGCTCAAAAGAAATGATCCAACCTTATTTAATTACAAATATACAATTATAGTTGCCTCGCCCTTTCATGGACGCTAAATTCTCTGCTTAATTGATTTGCGCAGTATATTTTCAGCTGTCTGGGCTGACTTAAAAAAAAAACATCTCAAACATCCCCTCAACTTGAATTATTTAACAAAAGCAAACAAGACAAGTGTCTGACTGACACTAGCCGTTTCTCAATGTCAAGGATACTTCCTTGGCAGGACTAGTCCTTACAAGTCACTTCCTTCAGATGCTAGGCGAGGCTCCTTTTAAGCATTCGGAGAACACGTTAAATGGAACAGGCTAACAAGTGCACGTAATTACGTCATTGCGTGATTGAAAGGTGTGCTTTCGGTGCTGCGCGCATAGGATTGTGGGTGATTTCAGCGCGTGAAGAGCGCGAAGGATACAAATTTGCATCCTTTCCTGTATATGGGATATTTCTCGAACGAAGGACTCAGTCCTTGGCTGAAATTTCGAGGATCCTCGACATTGGAACAGTCCTTCGACCGACGTCGATGACGTAGCATCCTCGAAATTCTAGCTTCCGAGGATCCTTCCTTGACATTGAGAAACGGCTACTGAACCGAACTTATAAATAAGGATGGGCTCCGCGTTTTTTCAGCACCGTAGACAGCTCACCTGGCGGCGAGCGTAGATTTCACCTAAACCTTATTAGAAATCCACCTTTCTGTGTTTGGGTGCTGAGAATTCCCTGATAAGTTTATCTTTGTCCAGCGATTTTGTCACCTCGTGCTCAATAAAAATCTGAACGAGAGCTGACGGCATCTATGTTCAATAGGCTATTATAAAAACAGTTTACATTGTTATGCGGGAGCAAAACAAAAATAGACGATTTCCAAGCCACTGTAAAAAAAAATCACCCCTCATTTATCTAAAGTTCTTGGTCATTATGTTCATTTAATGGAACATTGTGTGGATGTTGCGTTAGAGGAAAATGCCGTCATGCACAAAATATATTAAAGGCAGTCAGTAAATGCACACAGATGTTATACACATATTTTAAATACAATTAAATACTGCATTAAGGTTAGTATAAAATCCAATAATATTATTTAAAAAAAACCCATTGAAATCAGTCCCTAAAATAATGTATTATTAAAAACCTGGAATCGCACTTGCACAGACAAGCCTGATGAGAGAGAGCATGGTCGAATTCAAAACTGCGTTTTTGCGCCCTTGAAGGGAACTTCGGGAAGGGAACGCCGCTTAAACTTTCACTCCAGATAAAATGAAAATGACGTTGCTTTCATTGCTCTATTCTCCAAGTGTATTTTAGCGGTCACAGTCACGCAATGAGACACAATTGCGCAACTCTCTGCACAGCTCTGATATTTGAAGGGAATAAATAGGGCATATAGCGATGAGTACTTCAAATTGATATTCTCTCCATTTGTGACGAAAAATTTGTCGGAATGAATGCGCACGGGCTAACTACGACAGGTAACACATTTAAGAAATGTCGGTTTTCACAAAAATAAGGCTATTAAGCTCTCGTCTAGTGATCCCGATGCTAAAGAATAATTAAACCTCTAGAATTATCCACATGTGCACGTTTTCTTAGAGTTTTTATGAAGCACTGTGATGCTGCTGTAAACGATTCTACATTGATTTATAAAAATGAAAGAAATTACTTTTAAAAATAATTTAAATGACATATAATAAATATTAATGCAGTTCTATATTTTTTTAATAAAATCCATTCATTTCATATTAATAATCCGATTTCTACAGGCTAAAGCGCGTATGAACGTCCGAGAGAAAATAAAGAGCAGAAATTAATTGATTTAAAATGAAAGATATGTGATTGCTTAACATCCACAGGCACTGACAATGTGAGCTCCCCCGTGCAGGAATCATAGCCCCACGTTCAAAAATTCTTGCGCCGGGCTGGGGCCCTCCTTTAGGGCGGGGCCCGTTTCAATTGAAACGGTTGAAACATAGCTAAGGCCGCCTCTGGTCATAGTGTATCAGTTATGTGACCAGTTTACTTTCATGGCTGATGTCATACACAAACTAAAAAAGTTATTTATTCAAAAGTAAATATGGATTAATCTTATTTACAAAGTTACAGTCAGGACCAGTGAGTGATTTTCTCTTCTTTTGTTATTTAAGTAACTTATGACTTCAACATTCTGTAGCAATGCTGACATCGCGGGCACACGCGTCATTTTTGGGGCGAAACATTGTTTCATCCAGCTTGTTACTTTAAGATGCGTGTCATGCAATATCCACTTCTCGCCACATGGTTGTAGTATTTTTTCACTATACAATAAATGAAGAAGAACCACAGGAAGCGTTTGATATTCTGAGCCTTCAGTCCTGAGGTGTTTTAATTTTACAGCAACTGTTTGAAAATTTGACTCAGGGGGCCAACTGAAATGTATGGTTGACAAAATATATATATTTTATCTTGGTACTGACAAAATTTCATTGAAACCTATGGAGGAGAAGGTATTTAAAGAACCGCAGAAATTTGGTAGTCACGTTTGTGGTGTTATTAGCGAACCTTCTGTCAGAACATCAGAACTTCGGATGAGACGTTAAACCGAGGTCCTGACTCTCTGTGGTCATTAAAAATCCCAGGATGTCCTTCGAAAAGAGTAGGGGTGTGCCCCGGCATCCTGGCCAAACTTGCCCACTGTCCTACTAATCATCCCTCATACTAATTGGCTAAATCACTCTATCTCCTCTCCACTAATAAGCTGGTGTGTGGTGGGCGTTCTGGTGCAATATGGCTGCCGTCGCATCATCCAGGTGGATGCTGCACATTGGTGGTGGTTGAGGAGATTCCCTCGTTCATATGTAAAAAAGCGCTTTGAGTACTGAGAAAAGCGCTATATAAATGTAAGGAATTATTATTATTATTAACTGTTAAAACCATGGCTCTGAGTCTGAATATGACAAACTAATTCCAACTAAATGGCCCATTCTAACTAATACAGTAAATGTTAATTATTTCATTTGAAAAAACTAACAAAAGTCTGCCGTCTGTTAAAATTCAGGCAAATATCTGATGAAATGAGAAAGTTACAAGCAAAAACATCTGAATTACCATCATTTTCAGTCACACACATTCCATTGACATCCACATCTAACTTTTCCCTGAATTCCCTCTGATTTCTAATATTAAAAATATCATAACTTTCTCAATCCTCAACAGATTTTTATAATTGGGAATATCTGCTAGTCATGTGATCAATTTTGAGCTTTGGGGGTTTTGAAAATGTTGTCATCATACATACTGTACTGTTTATAAAGCTTTAAGACAGAATGTAATAAAATGTTTACATTTGGAAGACATGTTATGTAAAGGCGGGGTGCATGATTTTCAAAATACGCTTTGGAAAATGGAGTCGGGCCGACTACCAAAACACACTTGTAGCCAATCAGCAGTAAGGGGCGTGCCTACTAACCGACATCATTTCCTAGGTTGCGTATGTGTGGGGCGGGTCTAAAAGAAGGTCCAGATTGGTGTAGGGGGGTCTTTGTTTAGGGGATTTCAAATGTCAACATTGACTTTCAGAGATCGTGCACCCCACCTTTGCTAGAGTGTAACATATAAAAAAAACACCTTTAAACAGAACGTAATTATCAAGATGATGATGGTACAGTAGCTATAACACCTTTTCTGCTGTACTTGTAAGCAAACACTAGAGGGAGACAGTGACTTTAGTTTTAATATTTGTAGCACTTTAGTATAATTGCACTTAAAAAGTGTCATTTCAGACAGATCACACAGATGAATCAGGATCCACCACAATATTTAAGAATGAAGCCATTTTACACCAATGAACAGCATTTCACCTTCACTCCAGCTTTATACTGTAGGTTAGTACCTAAATATGGAAAATCAAGGGAAATCACTTTGTTAAGACATTTATCAAATGACATTGTGATTTTTAGTAGATGTATGAAGTCATAGCAGAGGTGTAATTCATCACATAACTATAAGACATGATCCAGTACTATTTCATGACCAGTCAAAAATAAGCGCCCCACTAATGTTTGTCTTTATTTTGTTATACCTAACATTGCTTTTGTGAAAGTTTAGCATGTACAGTATAGCCTACATGTCACTTGTTTTATATTTTGTATGCAGTAACATTCAATCATTTGTGTCCAGATTGCCACAGCAAAAACTGTAAGATAACAGAAAAATATCAGGCAGTAATATATACAATATCAATAACATATGTAGTTATATCAGTAAGAATGTTTACATTTGCAGTATGTTAATATAATTGTTTATATTGATATGCATAAGATCAGTAACCAACTGATGTATTTTTCATTTAAAAATACATTGATGCAATAACATAATTTAACTTGTATATGGATTCATGTTTTATACACCATGCACAGGGTGATATGCAATCACCTAATAAGCATTTAAATCATGCATAAAGACTAAACAACTATAGAAATACGTGGGATTGTAAAGGCCGAATCAGATCTGATATATGATAAACAGCTGCCAAAACAGCAATCATCAATATTACAATATTTAATAGCAGGTTACTTTTCACAATCAGACCTTATGACTTGAACTTTCCATAGCAAGATATAAGCACCGCAGTCGGACATTTGGCTTTATTGCATCGCTCTATTGGCATATTGGGGTTTGTTTTGCATTTAAATCCACAAGACTCGGAGGTGAATGACACTGGCCACGAGCCAAAGCAAAGGGACGTTGGGAAATCAGGGTTAAAGTTACAGTAGCCGCTGTTATATCACTTGGCAATGTTTTTGTGTGCTTTTCTGTCAAAACATCAGGTTCACAGCTTGTGAAATATCTGAACATCATGACATTATTGAATCTGTGTCAGTCCAATGTCAGCTCAAAGTGGCTAATTAATCAACAGCCCCTCCCACCACAAGCTCCACCCATTTACCAAGACCCTCCCACTTTATAAGACCCATGAGAAGAAGCAAACACTGGAGCGGAATACGGGATTTTTCTCAAAGAATGAGAAAGTGAACAATTTTGATCATTCAAGCTACTAGTCTTTGCTTTCATAGTATTACTAATATTACTTTTAGTAAATCTTTGCTATATTATTCATCTGTCCTCCAAACTGAAATTCAAAACATTTTTATTATGTCCGGTAAACCATTGAACACAAAACCACCCTGGCACACATTTAGGAAAGTGATTCATTTTCATCAATTTTGTTTTTCAAGAAGTTTGCCAAATGTGAGTTTATAATTGCACATGCCCTACAAAATTTTAGATTTTCACAAATTGTTTATCGTCTGAAAAACTATTACACAATAACATCCACACTACTAAAACAAAAATTGAAAACTAGCCCCATGTCTTCTTTTTATTATTCAGATGTCTTTTCCAGAGAAGAAATATTAAGGCTTGTTTTCAAAGAATGTCTTTTATATTTTGTGTATATATTTGTGTTGTTACATTATTCCCTTATTTTATAGGAGTTTGAGATTTTGTCCAAGGTGAATTTGTTTCAAATGACTGATGCACCAAGTATCAGAATGTGTTTTTATTTAGACACAAAAGTGGTTTGAGGCTTAACAACATCCAAGATCCTCTAAACTCTTTTATAAACAAACAAACAACATTCACTGTTTTTTTAGACAATACAATAAACAAGTTTTGTTCAGCTGTGTATATAAATATAATATTATGTATGAAATGTATGTACAAGATTTCTACACAAAATATTTCCATTCAGAAAAGTCTACAAAATTTTACATACTGTACATGGAATGATTTCAGTGCTAAATAATATTTCATATAACATTAATAAAGAAATAGTTTAGCAGCAATTAAGTCAACACTTTAAATATTTTCTTCAAATGCTTATTGTAATAAATAAAAGAATCATGTTTAAACTATATTTACTTTAGGAAAAACTATATACTCCATGATATGAGGTATATGTAAAAAGGCGATCTGATACATTCTGGTTAGCAGCATAAAGGCGTTTTGGATCTATGACATCATCCATTGAGGTTAAAATTGGTTCATTATCTGTGAAAACAAAAAGCAAGTTTGAAAATACATTAGAAACGTATTCCTCATCGATCCGTATGAAACATTTCATTGTGAAATAACACAATTTTTTATTACCTTATCTGGGAATAAAAGCCACTGGAAGCTCTCGACTGGGAACCAACGTTCCAGAATGCAACGCTTCCACTGGCTCAAAATCTGTGGCCACGATCTCATAATCACGTAGTATCTGTGATAAAAACGAAACATACATGACATTAAAAAACTAATTATTTAATATAAGACTAAATCTGTCTGCATTGGACATTAAACCTACCCAGCACAAACCCAACTGGATTTGTAGTTCAGCAAGACGTCGACCGATGCACATTCTCTTTCCGATCCCGAAGGGCACGTGAGCAAATGGGTTGATGGAGCTCTTTTCCTGAAGCCAGCGCTCCGGTCTGAACTGCTTTCCATTGTCAAAATATTCTTCATTTGAACCCAGAGCCTGACTGTTGATCATCAGTATTGTCTGAGAACATGAATACAAGCAAGGGTTAAAAATCCATCACATTACTACAGTAGCCTACTACAATTCCTTAAAGGTGAAATGTGAAAATGTGATGCCAGGCCGCAAAGGGAGGTCTAAAGGTGGTTTTTACTTTATATCATGAGTGTCACTTGCAGGAGCATCATACACCAAAGTTTTTTAATGTGCACAGCACACAGAAATGTATGCACAGACAATAAAAAGTCGAAATACATACGAATTAGCAGGACCTACTTTTGAAAAGCATTTATGTTTATTTACACTGACTATTTAATGCTGCTTAATTGTGCCATTTTAAATGCTTTTTTATTTTATCACTTAAAAAATGCAGCAACGGACCCCCAACCATGCACAGATGATGGATTGTAATATAATTAATTAATAATCAATTTTGTCCAGAATGAAGCATGTGAATATTTTACATTTCAAATATTTTGCCTATAAAATCAAGTAGTGGATAAATAGACGCTTTGATTTTAAGGTTGCATGCTAAATCCACTAGGCTCAAAAAATCTGAGGGAGCATGATGTGTCCTCTTAGTTTGAATGGGCATATGGCGCCTCTTGTATTGCTCTTTAAAACATTTTAGGTTTTTTAGCCAACCCCAAAAACAACAGATGTGGCAACAGAAAATACACACTTCACCTTTAAAGCATACGGGGGCAGTATACTGTAAGAGAATACTACTAAGATACTTACGCCCTTAGGTAAAGTGTAATCGCACAGCACCGTGTCCTTGTCTAAAGTTCGGCTTGTGAAGGGGATGGATGGTGTAAGTCTGTGAGAAAGAGAGAAAACAACAGTGAACCCCTCAATTCCCGATTGGCACGCAAGTGAGCGTAAGCCGTGAGGCACGGCTGGATAATCCCACAAATACAGCATGAACATTCCAGCGCATACTACAGCATTATCCTGCTTTAATGTCATGTTTTCCTGTAACAAATCATGGAAGCGTGATGGTGAAAACATGACTCATGAATTCCAGTCAGAGGCTATTATGTTTTTCGGGGGCTTTCAAACTCGGCTGAATGAACTTTGTAATGACCCGTCTAATCTACTGGGGACTCCATGTTACAGAATGATATCGGTAATGCAAATCCACAGATTATTGTGCTTAATGGGAATTACAATAAACTTCAAAAGAAACATTACAGTCTTGAAAATGTCATAGCAACTGATTCTGGGTCTGTACCTCATTGACTCTTTCAGACAGGCTTTGAGGTAAGGCATATTCTTGATGTGCATGGCACATGGTGTCTGCCCGGATGGAATCACCTCTTGGATCTCCTTCAGAAGTTTTCCTTGTGCGCAGGGATTACGTGAGAGATTGAAAATAGCCCACAGCATGCTATTGGCCGTCTGAAACAGGAAAATAGGGATTTACATGAAAGGTTGTTCTTAAGAAGTCCAGCGGTTAGACTATCACATTTTATTAGTGATGTTCTTCTAACACTAAACATGCCCTGCCTCATGTGCTTCATTAAACTAAGCTATGTGTAGTTTAATCTTAACATGGATAAGAGCAGAACAAAGATAAATGAACTCGTACCGTCTCCACTCCTCCAACCTGGAGCTCTGTTGTAGCGGCATACAGCTCCTTCTTGGTGAGGTGATTTTGATGGTAGATATCACAGAGGAAATCTTTGGCCTCCCCTTTTGAGTGTTTCTCCAATTTCTTGTCGATGTAAAGTTTTGCTGTTAAGGAACAAATAGATTTTTTGATGTTACAAAATTTCACAACATTCCCAAAAGTACGGTGGTAATGGTCATCCAATGGTATATTCCCCAAAAAATTGGATGGTCCAGTCCAGTTAGTACTACTTTTTTTTTAAGTGCTGTGCGTAGATGTTTGTATGCTCTGTTTAAATCTGGACATCCATGCAGCACGTTTGACTGGTGCAGGGACCTGAAGCCTTGCCGTATGTGTGACAGCTGCCACTAACGGAGTGTACAGCCGCACAACAAACTGTGAGTAGTTCAACAGTCCTCCCCACCCCTCCCTCTCTTCTACTACAAATATTTGGCTGCACTCAGGTCAGTGCGTTTACTACAAAGGTTTACTCTCCACCCTCCCTCTCTCTCTCACTCTTCACACACGGATCTACTATGGGGTACGAAAAAGGGGGTCAAACTATTAAGCCGTAAGTTCATGTGTCATCACCTTACTGGAAATGTGCTTTAAATGCCTTTATGAGTCACACGTGCAATGCAATTAAGGACCTCTTTAGTACCTGTGCTAAAAATGCGGTCCCAGGCTGCTGTGTGGTCTTGCCATGTTTTCGTATTTAGGGTTTTATGGAGCTCCACAGGCGTCACCATCATGGTTCCAAAGGTGCTCATCATCTGCAAGGGACGCAAAACTCACTTTAAAGATATAGATTACAAATTCAGAGGGTTTCTGGTATCTTGGACAGCTCAAAAAACGTGATGCATGTCCTGGTTTTGTTGAACCCAGTGAACTGTTTGTAGCATCTTTACATTGCCAAACACAACTGTATCAGTGGACGGCACAGATAAAGCTTGTTACAGACACTGCAAATTCACTGATTCAACTATTATAAGATCAAAGAGATGCAGAGATCAATTTACCGTCTTTATCGCCGTGATAAAATCCATGGCTTCCTCGCTGACGCTTTCTTGCAGGAGACCGAAACGTTTGTCATAGAGCACATAGCAAATGGCTGTAATGAAAGAGGGAAACCCTTAATACACATAGCAGATCTTACAAGAAACTTAAAAGGAAGAAGAACCACAACAGCAGGAAGATTTTTCATAAATAAAACTTACTTTCAAAGGACCACTTGTTGAGTTCAAAATACAAATCATTGATCTTCCCATCCACATGAGCTGTTCCCATTCTCTTAACCAAGTCTGCTGAAACCTTAAACAAAGACAACAAACAATCCATCATACAGCCTAAACTTTTACATTACCCTGGGACTGACATATCATACCAGCTCTTATACTCACTTCATTGATTTTTCCGTCCAGCTTCATGACTTCACTTGGTTTCATTAACTTCTGTTGAAATGCGCTGCGCACGCGCTGCCAATCCTTCCCCTCTCTGCAATCGCAGAAGTTTACATTATAAATAACATCTTGAAATCTAAAATGAAGCATGCACTTGTAATGAAAATGGAATACTTACAATATCAGCAGCCCATAAGCCTCGTCTCGCATGTCTCTGTAAGCTTTCCATGGTTTAATCTCCAGCCTCTGAGGATAGTTGCTCTCTTTGCGGTAAAGCGCCTCCAGTAAACACGGAGCGCCGATGTGAACCGACTCAAAAGATCCGAGTTTCATCCGAAAGATCTTTCCGAACTTCTTATGGTAATCGATCTAATTGAAGGGAAAATGAATCATAGGCAAAACAATGAATAAAACATGCTTAATGAATTATAAAAAAAAAACAATATTCACAACCAAAGATAGAAATGGGCATGTCAATATTTTAAAAACATTTAAATATGAAAAAAAGCATGATGCATAAAGTGCATCAGTATGAAAGTGGTTCATACCAACGCCTCGTGTTGTCTTTTTAAACCTCCCTTCCGAAGGAGTTCAATAAGGCTGCCGAACAGCGGCCAGTTGGTTGGTCCAGGGATGGAGTCGAGGCTGTGAGCGCAGGGCGCGCTCGGCACAGCATCCTTTGCGTCCAGCACGCACACCGACGTTGTGGTCTTGCAGTGCTGAAGACCCACAGGCTTCTTCTTCAGCAGCTCCAAAATCTGGGGAGCTTTCTGGATCTGCCCTCTCATCTTTATGCGTGCGTAAAATGACGTGCGTAAAAGTCTTCCTGAAGTTTCTCTTAGATGGCTTACATCTTGTCACAATATATATACCCTTGTCCGTGTTTATCTCGGTCGGGCACGGCGACCAATCAGGAACCTTGCGTAAATGTCGAGCCCACCATTCATTTATGGATCCGCTTAAGTTTCGCATCACCCCGGATAAACCGCGGAAGTGCCCTCAAACGCGCTTTATAAATAAACAAAAAGGAGGTGACGCGGTTCGCTTTAAACTGTTCTGGCTCCTGATATTGGAACAACCTTAACTTCTCTCTCTGAGTCAACACTACGACCACGCTTCGCCAATATGCGTAAATATTTGCATAAGAGCTACTGTGTGCACGAGTGGTCAAAGGCGCATGGCAATCACCATTGTTTGCATTCGCGCGCTTGAGCAATAGAACATTTCAATTGTGGAATTTCATTGATAATCGTATAGTCATATATTTGTAATGGATCATTATTAGTTAACCACTTTATTATGTTCACTCCTTTTAAAACTGTTCATAGATAACGTATCCAACTTTTCTTTCCATCCTCTCCATTTCGAACAGCAAGATGTTAGGTCAAAAGTATAAGTTTACATCTTAGTTAAATTTCTTACTTTTTTGTTTCATCACCATTTTGCCTTCACTATTACATGTAGTCTCTTAATTAATGTATGGAAATCAGAACTAAAAATTGGATGTTTATGAACATTATTACTAGAATATAGGCTTATAGAAATACATATCACACCACAGGACACCGCTTGAAACTTGTCATCTACCCATTACCTGTGCTACATTGACAGAAACTATACTTAGCCCATCATGGTAAATCTGTGTAAGGGTACGGCATCCAAACCATGTTGATAATGTGTGTATCGTGTGACCCATCAAGTTAGGGTATAAAATTACCAGGGGTTAAGTGTTTTGCCCAGTACACAGTGTATGATGAAATACATAACCTTACATCTGAACTCAAGAGCCTCTGGTAATCCCAAACCACACTTATGACATAGTATAGGTTTACAAAAGTAAAGATATGGTACAGTAAACATGTTGACTCATAGCATACATAGATCATGTGTAAATAACCTTGAACTCTGCAGAGATTGCTTGCTGGTAACCAAGCTGACTGCCAAATTATCCAACAAGCCACAAAACACATACAGATTCAGGTTGTACTCATATCATCAAACCTAACCCTCATACAAACCTGTGGATATCAATAGGTTAATGATCTTTTTTTTTACTGGTGAGGACCAGTAAATGCACCTAAAAACATGCATGTGAGGACAATTTTCAACATTGAGACACCTAACCACCATCAGGGCTGTCAATGCTGCTTACATTTTATAAAGAAAATTATAATAATTATTCATTCAAATGTTAAATTTTTTTTCAAATTTGGATGATATAAATGACATCATACGCATTGTAGATAAGACAGTCCTGTCTGGTAGCATTCTGAAATTAAAAACACACTGATTGTTTCCATGCTCATCATTAGTCTTTATGCAAATCAATTCCAATCACACTCATACATTTCAAAGGATTCGCCCATTCCACAGAATTTACATAATACGGTCTGTCGAGCTTATTGTCCTCTCTTTATAATGCTAATAGCACCTGTACCCCCACCCCACATACCAGAACATTATTACCTGACCCTCATGCAGCAAACAGATATTTGGCCAAACAAAGCCTATAGACAAGAAAACAGGATCAGTTAAGTATATTTCATAAATAAACAGTTTTAAATATTGCTACATAAATACTTTCAAAATCTCAAATAAATAATTCATTTCCAAAAAACGTATTTAAAAATCTTTAAACTTTGATTAAAACTCAATAAAGTTTCAAAGACATTTAAAATCAAAATTATATTTTGCTGCTACCTAAAAAAATGATTAAAAAGTAATTTTTTAACAGCTAATTTATGTATTGTGCAAGGTCCACCGGTAAAATCTGCTACCCTTCAGACCCAACGTTATAAATTTAACACTGACATAACAAGTTCAAATTCTAATATTATCAAATCTTTCAGCTGTATCTTAAAATCTGCATGATCTAGAGTCTAGACACAACTAATCACAAGAAAAAATTATTATATATTCTTCAAGGCAGGTTTTGTAAGTTCATGACCAGGTAAACAAACCTATTTATAAAGTCTACCATTCAAAATAATTTCAGGGTTAAACAATATGACGTTTTATTTGTGTAAATGTGGTTTTAAAGATAAAAAACATGTACAGATATATTTTATTAGACCTAAAACTCATGTTGTAATACAGCAACCAAGTAATGAACACATTACTTGTTGAAATTCATCTTTTTACCCAAATAACAAAATGAAATATTTACACTTAAAATCTAAAACTGAGGAAAGTTATCATCCAGCACTGACCTGTCTGACAGATCACTGCATGAAAGACCTTACAAATATTTAAACTAGAGCATGTTTTGTTAAACAAAATGCTCAATAAAATAGCAAATATCCCGTTTGAACCCATAGACTGGTTAATCCAGAGGTCAAGAGTGGTTACTTTGGCAAAAACAAGGTATTAGAGGTATTGACAGAACTACAGCCATTCAAGGACTTTAAACCTTTGACTTGTATTTGGTTATTTGGCAGTCAGTATTAGGCTGCGGACCTTTGTGGTTGACACGATAATCTTTCTTTTGGTGGATTTTGGTTAAGTCCCTTCAGCCCCTTTGGATTGTTCATTGCTCAACACAGTTTGAAAAGATCAAAATAAGGCCAAAAACAAGATAAAACAGAACCTGCACAAACATCAAAATACTTTTTACAGTTTCTACAATTTTTTTCAAACAAATTAAAGATGTAACATGATGCTAGGGTTTGCTTTGTGGTTACTAAAATGTACTAAAACTTAATTTTTTAAGTTAAGTAACATAAAACTATATGTTAAGTTGACAACATGCTGCATATTTTTAACTGTTAACATAAGTGTTAACTGGCCCAAATCACAAGAGCCCATAGCAAATAGATTACTGTGGTACCTTTACAGTACGTAGGCGTCTGTAGGTGTTATTTGATTATTTTTTTGCTCACTGGACAAAAATGTAAACATTTTATAGTTTAGACTAGTCAACACTACTCTACTCTCCTCAATGATTTAAGTTATTATTTATGTTTGGATCACCTATACTGATATAATATAATTACTGATATACAGTAATGCCTTACAAACATAAACAAAACTATTGTTTTAATAGTTTTAAATTTGCATCCCACATAAACCCTTTGAACTTAAAGGTACTAACACATAAACTGAACCAAAACTGATGACTCAAGCTAGTACGACCCCGACTCACGTTAGGTCAATGAGTTCGGTGACACACTCACACACTACACAAACACACACACACATACACAAACTACACACATATTTGTAGATAGAATAATAAAGAGGCTCTTGTTGTCTGATAATTAAAACCATCCTGTGCTTCTCCTAGAAATTCCCAAAATTCCTTAACCGTATTTCCCACTAATATCATTCTTTACTTGTGCCGGGAATGAGTGGACCACCCCCGCTACAAGTTGTGCATTCCTTAAGGCATCAATGTGTTGAAAGAGTTTGTGTGAGGTGTAAAACGTCATTCATTCCTGTTATCACATCAGCACTTGAGTAACTAATCTAATCCAGTACGACAACCATTCTGCTGTCAATGTACAGTGTGTTTACACTATTCTGAAACTGGTTTAAAGATGACATCTGGGTAAGGAACAACCCCGGATACCTCTGTAAACTCACTGACCCTCATTTACGTTTCTCCTTCACAAACAACTTAAAGGGTTGGGAAAGGGTTAAGGGTCTCTTCTGTGTACAGCTGCCAGTAACTATCCTTTACTACTGTACTTTACACACACAAACATTATATAAATACGTTATATAGTCATTTGCATGAATAATAATTAACTATATAAAATATTAAATGTGGTGTTAGCTTTCAATTTGACGGTAGCAACAAAACAATGGGCCGCATTTTCTCAATATAAAACCACCAAATAATTAACATTTTGTTGCAATATCCATACAAAATATAAATGTATGTTAACCTGAAAAAATCCTATGCTTATTATTTGTCAATACACACTACTGCTCTACTTTAGCACAGCCCTGAATGCAAAGGGTTACAAATGAGCCAATAGATCAACGGGTGCAATCAATATCAGTTTTCCAAATCAGCTTCTCTTATTTGCATATATAACAGAGTAAAAGTCTGTCCCCATCTGCCCGCAATGTTCTGCTCATCTTGTGCCCGCACGTTCAAAGCATGCATGTTTTTTAATTGAGAGATTTTAAATAACACAAGCCTTAAATTATGACAAAACATCGCTCAGAGTTCGCTCCTCAGTTTAATCAACTTCTCAGATGTTTCTCCTCAAAAGTAAGATCAAATAAATTACAACACATGAATAAAAATAATTGTTGGCATACAGTAGGATTATAAATTTGATTATGAAATGAATGTGGATGTAAAATAGCACAGTTCAGGTAATTCAGTTTTATGAAAAATGCATATTGTAATATCTGCACTGTAAACCTAAAGAGTACAATATACTAATTTAAAATGAGTGAACTGAAAAAAAAAAAATGAGTGAACTGTACTCAAACCTGTGTAAAAGTTTTATGTGTGTTCAATGATTTCACCGCTTTGAGTTACATAAACTCAAATAAAATGAGTCAAAGATCTTAGCTAACTCAAACATTTTATCATTCAACATTTTATGTAATTTAAGCTTAAGAAAAAGTCTGGCACTGCAAAATTACTTCAGTTTAAGGTTAAACTAACACGATTGGTTGTGGAGGATTCCCAGTTCCCAGCATGCTTTGCATGAGCCTGCATTATTAAAGCATTTGTTTAAATTAAGTGATATTTTGTGTGTTTTTCAGTAAAGATAAAGACTAAATAGTGTTAATCATTCATTTATGTTATTAATGTTTAATTTTGGATGAATTGTAATGCATAAATATTATTTACTTAAAGGGACACTTCACCCATTTGCATAAAGCTTTGTATAGTTGTATATGGAACCCCAGTCATGTTTTTGAATGGTCATGCATCATTTCCTTAGTTGCCACTGAGACAGGAGAAATACAGATTTCAGTGTTGCACTTCCTTCTTTCAATGATGTAAAAATCCTCATTTTGCATCATTGAAAGAAGGAAGTCCAATATCTTTGTTGAGAGGGTGAGACTACAAACACCCCTTTTCTCGGTCAAATAGGCACCAAATTCTAAATGTATGTTACATTTCCACTACAAATATAATGCGCTTTCAATAAAAATGTTTCTATTGGTGAAATGCTCCTTTAAACATTTTGAGTTGGTTTAATAACTTTATGTACTTAGTTTCCACAAATGTTTTGAGTACTCTAAACCAGTGGTTCTCAAACTTTTTCCGCGTGTGGCCCCCCTGTGGAAAATTTGTGACAAAAACTGTTGTAAAATTTAACATTTTAATTAAACAAAACACATTAATTTATACAAAGTAGTGCTGTTGGTTAGTAGCCTTATTTTTTTTAGGTTTAATTACACAGAATTCATGATAAATGAATGTTTTTTATAAAATGTCATAAAACTGGGGCCCCCCTGGCACCATCTCGCGGCCCCCCTAGGGGCCCTGGACCCCAGTTTGAGAACCACTGCTCTAAACTACTCTCGCTTTTACAGTGTGCCGTTTGATTTTTGGTATCTTAAATAGCAAACTTTTCTTAAACTGATGAATTAAGCATCTATTTACATTTACATCTATGGTCTGAGGTGGTGCAAAAGAGTGGAGGCGGGGACTTATTAGCATATTCATAGGTCTGCATATATTAAATGAGGCTGGGGTAGAGTTGCATTCAAGCTGTTTTAAAGAATGAGGAAATCACTGTTACATGAAAAACTTTACATATGCTATTATGATGCTCAAAGAGGGTAGACTTTATTTCATCAAAACCTTAATGAAAGTATGGAAATAATGCCATAGGGACCAAATAATTGTTACTTTATCTTGTATATTTTTTGTGTGTCATCAAAGTATCAGCTCTTTGTATAAACGGTTTGATCGGACGCACGTGTGCTGACGCGATACACGTCTAGATCCGAACTTTACTTCCGGTTTTGTTTTTTTAATAGTCAGGGCCCGGTTCCCAGATAACGCTCACCCTTAGCACGCTAAGAAGACTCAACAAGATTTATCTTACTAAAGTTGTTTATGTTGCTAAATGTGTTCCCCAAAGTGTCCCTTAGGAAGCTTCTTAACACGCTGCCTCTAATTTCAACGTAACAAAGGCCCTGTCCCAAGTGAAGGTGCTGAATTATTTGCGATCGATCGCTCATGGATTGATTTTGCACTTCACGCGAAGGTGCATTACGACGTTAAGTAACACAACATGTTCTATACAAATGGAACATTACTCAAATTATTCCAGTAACATTTACTTTAACATAGTTTAAGTTATCTGTAAAATATAGACAATTACTTAATCTAATATAGTCAGGTCAGGCAAAATGTCAGGGTTTAAGTGTTCAACACAACACCGGCGCCGTCTTTAATTCATTAGTTCTGATACCAAATAAAGTCAACTGCATAAATTGTCCTGTATCCATCGCAAACATATTTTATTATAAGTCTTAAAATGTCCATAACATAAAATCATTGTCAACATACCATAGTTTGACTTGTCTTGACGCTAAGAGAGAGCTTACGAATGGTCCAGACCAACCTTACGAAAGTGTGACTTACAGAAGATATACTTCGCGTACGAACGTGTCGGGAATCGTGCCATAGAGTTAAGAGAGAGGTTAAGGAATAGGTTAAGCACTACTTAGCGATAAGAACGTTTTGGGGAACCGGGCCCTGACTAGTTGCTAAACTGATCTGTTGAACAAATGTCTCGTCGAAAATAACAAATGTTTTGGTTTCCTAGGTAATCTATGTGTTGTTTTTTTGATGGTTATATGAATTAACTACGTTTAAAGAACTTCGCGGAGTTTACCGGAAGTTACGTGTGGACCACGACATCCGCTTGTTTATGTTGTTACTGCTGAAACTGTCTATAGTTCCTTACAGCTTTCTTAACACCTGTACATCTGTAGATGTTTGTATATCTGCTTAAATAAATTAATACATTTGACCTTTGTAAAGACAAGTCATTTATCCTCAGATTAAAAAAAAAAATCAATCTAAATTAAATATATTCAGTCATGCATGTTCACATAGCAGTGTAGGTTGTGTAGCAGACCTCACCTAATAATGCCTTCATAATTCAAGACATTCACAATCCCAAACAGGCCTATATGCATAGTACAGTGAACTGGCTGACACATAGGTGATGATGTCCCCTGTGACCCCTACAGCTACTTAAATCCTCGGGTAAATTTGCTGAAGCTCTTGACCTTAGATACGCTGTACCGCACAGCTCACAAACCCTATCTAGGGTGCAGAGGCTTTCGGAAACAAGCAGAAATCCTGGCGCTCTTATCTTATCAGGTTATGACAGAGAAAACAAACTCAAAGACAATGAGAGAGCACACAAAAATAAGTGGTGCTTTCACATGCAAAACTTAATGCGTCCTGTGTGGTGTCAGATCTTAAGGCTAGAGGTTAAAGATCTTAGATCTTAAGGCTGACGAAAAGTTTCTTAAATCATATCAGATTGTGGAAATATGAAAGGGGTGCAAATTCAAAATATGTGTTCGGAGTGTCATGTGAAAAATGTGCATCACATGTTATGTCAAAATAAGTGCCTGCACCACAGACGTCAAAACCGTTTATGATAAAAGAGTTCACAAAATACACGCTAGACACTCCCTTAACAGTAAACTTTAATTACACATGAGATAATGCGAGTATCTTGCAAACGCGAGTGTCTCTTTTATCATAAACCCTTTAGACGCATCTGCAGCAGGCACTTATTTTGACAAGACACGTGATGCACACAGGATCTCTCGACACGCAGAACACATATTTTGAAATAAGGAACCACACACATGATGGGCTACATACATGTTGTGACGAACTTCGCATCATGCACCCTCGGAAAAAGAAGTCACCGGCCGCCACTGCAGTACATTATGGACTGAATTTTACATCTCTGATGTCGATCTGACTCCTGGACTGTGCCGCTATGCTTTCGTCTTTCATCAGCTCGCTTTCTGATCCCCCCGAGTTCCCCCCGGCCCACACAACAGGATTTTGGAATATTTGCGTTTGGCAGATACAATCACTCTTAACACAACACAGAGAAATAGGATAAGATATTCGGCAGAGTTTATCTAGGATTGTTGTGAGGAGCCCAAATTCGCCCCGTTTATCTTCTCTTATTCGGCAGCCTTTAAAAATGGTCCTCAGGTTCATCGTCTGTCAGGTAAAACCCATGTCTAAAAATGTAAACAAAAAACAACAGGTGTTCAGTATCCAGTTGTATACGTACATAATGCTTTAAAGCACTTATGATTAACAATAATGAACTGGAAAATAACATGATGGTGTAAATTTCAAGCACAGCAGTACATATTAGTTCTGATGGAGTCTGATCAGCTTCATTTTGGTGAACACCAAATAATGACATTAAAGTACTGCGAAAGTGATTCAAAAGCAAACTGCTCCGTATGATTTCTCCAATCGTGATATTTTATGTCATTTGCATGCCAGTTCTTGCGGCGCCACTTGACTGTGTACTGTGACAAAAAAAATAGACTGATAAACATGAGGGAAAGTGATGATGTCACTGTCTCTCGACATTGCATAATCAGAATTGAATCTATATTTAAATCATTGTTTACATACATTAGGTTCAAATAACTGATCCTCATGTGTTTACGGTGTTACTCGACCCCTCCAGCGTCCCCCCAAAGGAAGATGTGTCTGTAATTTTACTCGTATTGTAGGAGGGACGTCCATCACAGAGCCCTAGCAGCTCTATTTATAATTCTTTCAACACCCAACAGATGCAGGAAATATATTAAAGCCACATGTCTTCCGCATGGATCATTAACCTTTCGGGAAGCCATCCTGTAAAGCCGTCCAAATGTTTAAGAAGAACTCCTTCTACCCATTTCCGATGTCACTGAAATAAGATTCAGTGATGTTATGATGAGCTCATCTGTGTTTGTAATGATGGGTATGAATGACTACAGTAGGTGTGGATTCAAGTTATGTGTTTACAGAGAGTGATGTAATAGAGTCACGTGACATGTTTTGGAAAATGTTGCCTTGAATATCTGTGCATGTTTTCCATAAATCATACAGTCGGGTACACAAGTTGTTGATACATTGTGAAACATCACAGTTGTGCATGATATGATACACAATTCACATCCTTTAATGCATAGAGGGATGTAATTATTATTGCACATACCTACACGCACACATGCATTTTTGATAAAAAGACCCCAGGACTATCAATGTCTTGTGGTGTTTACAGTGGTTGGTTGCATAAACATTGTCAGTAAGTTAAGACTGTGTCGTAAGAACTACTCTGGGGTGTGTTTCCCAAAAGCTTCATTGCTAACTAAGTTAGCAACTTTGTTAGTTGCAATGCAATTTCCCATTGCCAACCAAGTTGCTAACATGTTAACAACGATGCTTTTGGGAAACACAACCCTGACCAACTAGCAATTAGATAATCAGTATACATTTGACTAAAAGCAGTTATGATTAGTTTTGAATAAAAAAAATGATGACTAACTTGTAAAAATAGTGGAAAGTCATGTTATAGTCATAACATTTTTTATTAATTTATTCGTGCATGAAATTCAGCTTTTTTGTGCCTTGAGCATGAATGTCTTTTCGTGTCACATGCAAGATTTTCCATAAAAAGTTTTTGTGTCCGTTGCACGACTTTCATCTTTGTTTTATTTTATGTATTGTTTTCTTATTGTTTTTTCTTACCATTGTCGCTTGGAGTTGTGGTTAGTACGACATTCTGTTACATTTTTAGACCTCCAAACCCAGACCCCAACTCCAGACGAAAATAGTTTTAAAAGCGGAAGAAAAACATGTAGAAACCAATACATGCATGTAGGCTACATCCTAACCCAAGAAAATAGAAAAAAATGAGGCACTCCTGATAAATGTTAAAAAGCCTTTAATCAAAAAATGGCTACATGCCAACGCGTTTCAACTAAACAGTTTTCATCAGGGCACGCAAAACATACACAGGTGAGTGCATTTACCAGAGGTCCCTTTTTTTCTATACAACCCCCAAATCTAACCCCAACCCCAAGCGACAATGATTTAAAGATAGAAAAAAATTGAAAACAATACATAAAATGACATGAAAAAGAAAGTCGTGCCACTGACACAAAAAACTATTTATAGAAATGTGTGCGTGTTACACGACAAAGATATTTGTGCTCAAGGCACGAAAAAAAGCTGCATTTTGTGCCATGGACACGAATAATAAAAAAAAAAAAAATGTGACAATAACACGACTTTCCGTGAGATCATGTTGCAAAAATGCAACTGGCAACAGATGCACATTCAGAAGATAACAACATCTGCAGCAGACATATGAACTTTATTTAAATTTAAAATAAAAATTCTGTCATAATCATTCTCATCCTCATGGTGTTAGGTATACATTTATTTTTGATTAATGTATTAATGACACGATTTTCCACTGTTTTTCATGCTTCTGGAGCACGAATGTCTTTTTCAGGCACCCATCATGAATTTCTATAAATGTTTTTTTTTGTGTCTGTGGCATGACTTTCTTTGTCATGTCATTTAATATTTTGTTTTCTAATTGTTTTTTTTCCTATTTTTTTACAATTGTCGCTTGGGGTTTGGGTTAGAATCACTTTCTGTGACTTCCTAACCAAAACTCAAACTCCATGCAGGCGAGAATAGTTTTAAAAGTGGAAGAAAAACATGTAGAAACCAATGCATAAAATTACATCCTAACGCAAACCCCAAATCTAACCCTAACCCAATGATTTAAAAATAGAAAAAAAGCTGAATTTTGTGCCATGGACACGAATAAATAAATAACATTTTTTTTTTGTGACAATAACACGACTTTCCGTGAGATCATGTTGCAAAAATGCAACTGGCAACAGATGCACATTCAGAAGATAACAACATCTGCAGCCAGACGTATGAACTTCATTTCTCATTAAAGAAATTCACCCAAAAATAAATATTCTGTCATAATTTCCTCATCCTCATGTTGTTCCAGATTTTTATAAATGTATTTTTTTCTGATGATCACAAAAGAAGATATTTTGATAAATGATGGTAAGCACACAGCTGATTGTAACAGTAGGAAAAACAAATACAATGTAATTCAATCGGGTATCTGTGCTTACCATCATTTATCAAAATATCTTCTTCATCATTTATCACAATACTTCCATAATATTTGTTTTTCTACTTTGGAAGTCCATTTTTACAGCTACGTGCTTACCAACATTTATCAAAATATTTTTTTTGTGTTCATCAGAAAAAAGAAGTTCAAACAGAGGATAAAACAATGATGACAAAAGTTTCATTTTTGGGTGAGCTATCCCTTTAAATTCTTTCAAGACCAAAATATCTGAGCTATCCACATAAATATTAATAACTCTATACACTATATGTTCACAAGCTCAAATGAATCTTATTTTATTTCTCCAAATAAATATAATTAAGAAACATCTGTGATGGTTGATACTTAGAAAGAGATTTAAAGTGTGTCCTTAAAGCAATAAACTATTCCTCTGTGAAGTTTTGAATGGCTTTATTAAAATATACAAAATCTAAATATAGGCCACCCCATTGCATGCTGGGAATTATTAGATAGTTGTTTTCATAATAGACAGCTGCTTGCCTGTTTACCTTGCAGCTGTCCAACAGCTGTCCAACTATAGCAAACCAAAACCATCACAACAACGTAACAATGTTTTGATTTTTCATTTTACGATCGAGAGCAGAACTTGTAGTACTTTTATACCAAGCTGTCCCAGTTTAAATCTGTAAACATTCCAGGGGTTACACTTTCCCCCTTGCCTTTTATCAGGGGGAAGAATTTACGCTTGCACAACCCACTCGTAAATTTTGTGTTTCACTCAGGGAACTCAAGGAATGTGACATCATTGGGAAAACAGGAAAACTATAGGTTTGAGCAGGTCACGGAGAGCTCAGTAATCCCAACTACTTCTCAGCCGCAAGGAACAAACCAAAGATTAAATCCCCGGCTGTGTTTTTTCCTCCGGTTGGCTTCTACCAGAGGCAGCACGCAGGAAAAGGTGGTTTGATGTTTGTCACCAATCATTTCAACATTTGTCCCGAGAGCCGCCTTGCCAAAGCCAAGCTGGTCTGGCCGAGGGCTGAGGTGGTTTAATGGAATGGTCAGTACTTTTAAACATCACTTAGTTACGACCAAGATGGGTCAAGGTTGACCAAGCTTAACACCGTGCCTTTCTTATGCGTCGAGTGTGTGGAACTTAAAAAATAAAAAAAGTAAAGTCTGTGGCATGTAAAAGTTCCTCACAGGAACCAAACTTTTATTTGTTTTGCTGGTCGTTTTCATAGTTTTAACATGAGACATTGTCGTCTGTTACTAGGTTCATTCTTTTGGTGAGGGATTGGAAGAAATCACCTACCGCAAGTATTCAGTTGTAGTGCATAGCTCCTTTTGCATGTTTCTGAATGATATGGAGGTTCCCAGCTTCACAACAATATAGTAAAATTCCTATGCAAATACTCATATAAAAAGAAAAAAAAAAAGTATTTCATTGTTTAAACTGTGCCTCTATCAGCAGAAGATGTTTTTGTGTACTATGTGGGTTTGTGTGTTTGCAATCTGTTCAGTTTATTTGTTGAATGAGTGTCAGAGTTCGGGTTCAAATGAGTGCTTGTGTTCTGAGGGCTAAACTCCAGTAACTATACAACCTGTGAATCACCATGGACTGGGATTGGGAACATGCACTGTATGACCTATGCCAGCGTCTCTTTCTCTCTTTATATGGGTCTGTTTTTCCCATTCCACATTCCCGGTGTTAAAATGAATCAGGTCGTAGTTAAGTAAATGTCACCAAAATGGTCTAGGTCAAACCAATTGAAGAAAAAAATTATATTTTGCAGAAACTATTTTTACAGTGATTCATCTTTTCTTCTGTCATTATTTTGAAATGAAGCACACACATTTTTCTTATAATGTCTTGAACGGTATACTTAATGTTCTTTCCATATTAAATGTCAAAGTAATAAAAGCACAAAATTTATACACTGGGGTCGGTTTCCCAGACAGGGTTTAGATTAATCCAGGACTAGGCCTTAGTTATATTGGAAAATTAAAGTTGGTTTTCCAAAAAAACCTTACAAAAACAATACTGATGTGCATCTTGACAATTGCACTGATATATGTTAAGATGTGTCATTGCAAGGTGTTTTAAAATTAAGGCAGCTCAAACATGCATTTTAGTTTGAGACTAGGATAAACCCTGACCGGGACACCACCCCTGAATGTTGAATCATTGGCTGTGCAAGTCGTTTCAACTTTCTGTTTTGGGTTTTGATTACACTGTTACTTATCAAAATGAAGAAAAGCAATTTCAACTTGTTTTTATTTATAAGTTAAAGGCGGAGTGCACAATGTTTGAAAAACGCTTTGGAAAAGGGAGTCGGGCCGACTAACAAAACACACTTGTAGCCAATCAGCAGTAAGGGGCGTGTCTACTAACAGATATCCTTGCCAGGGTTGCGTATGTGTGGGGCGGGTCTATCAAAAGAAGGTCCAGGTTCTATTGGGGTAGGGGCGTGTTTGTTTAGGTGATTTCAAATATCAACACTGGCATTTTCAAACATTGTGCACTTCGCCTTTAAAGTGCAATGAAAATGTAAAATGGTAAATTGATATAACTGGTATGCCAACAGTGTTGGGCGATGACTTTTCTTCCAAAGGGGTGCAAAAATATGTGTTCGTAGTGTCATGTCTAAATATGTGTTCGGTACCTCATGTGAACCTATAATGTGCGTCATGTCAAAACTCAAAGGCCTACGTGTCGAAAGGGTTTATGATGCACTTGCAATTCCACATAGCATGGTTTCAGCTGCATACCAATTCACTAGAAACCATAAATACATCTGTTGTGTAAGAAAAAAAATCTTAAAAATTATGTTTTATATTTTCATGATGGAAATTAATATAATCTTATGTCCTTCTTTTGATTTTGCAGTACACTGTAAAAAAAGCAGCATGAAGTTATAACAACTTGGTTTTGCAAGTCAATTCAACCTACTATTTTAAGCTTTTGTTAAAAAAATCTACAAAATCTCACGGAAATTCGTGTTATAGTCACTAAAAATTTGATGTTTTCGTGTTATTGACACGATTTTTCACTGTTTTTTGTGCCTCTGGAGCACAAATGTCTTTTTCGTGCCATCCAGCACGAATTTTGTATAAATGTTTTTTTGTGTCTGTGGCATGACTTTCTTTATTCTGTCATTTTATTCATTTTGTTTTCTAATAGTTTTTTCCTATTTTTTTACCATTGTCGCTTGGGGTTTTTAAAAGTTTTTAAAGCGGATGAAAACATGTAGAAACCAATGCATAAAATAATTTTATGCATTGGTTTCTACATGTTTTCGTCCGCTTTAAAAACTTTTAAAAACCCCAGGCGACAATGGTAAAAAAATAGGAAAAAACGATGAGATTTTTTTTAAATGACACGATAAAGAAAGTTGTGACAGAGACACGAAAAACCATTTATAGAAATTTGTGCTGGGTGGCACAAAAAAGACATTGGTGCTCCATAGGCATTATGAAATGACAAAATCTTGACAAAAAGGCTGGCTACACACATGAAGATTTACGATCGCCCAATACAGTTAAGCCCAATTTTCATGCAAATTGGGCTTAATTGTATTGGGTGATCGTAAGGGGGCGTGACCCAATTAGTGTTTTATCGAAGCTGATTTTTTTGTGTGGTGTCATTGAGCTTATGTTGCTGCTCTCGATCGCTTTGGAGCCTCCCCGATCCCAAATCGTAAATATCAAACTTGATCATGCTGCCTTAGACGTGACAGCAATAACCCATGAGATGTGCAAGCTTCAACTGGATGTTGTTTGCTTTTATAGCTGAAACAAGAAACCCACAAATATGACATAAAGAGGAGTAATGTGAAAGAATATGCACTTAACATTTGTTTTCATCAAGTCACATTTGATTTCGTGTTTCTGTGAGATCTCGCGTCACTCTGAATTCGTCGTCACTTGTGTAATCTCGTGGCCGGATTGAATCATCCAGTGTGTGCGTTCTGAGGATTATGTTGTAAAAATTATTTGACACTGTCCCTATGTCTGTTGTCTCCCATGCATTTAAAATTGTTTAAGATGTAAAACAATTCCAGTGTGTCCCAGGCCTTACTTCAAAGATGCTCTTAGAAGGAGAATATTTACAAAATGAGTAAATATTTCAGAAATTTTCATCTAAAGTCTTAAAAGTTGAATGTAGGGTTAGTCCAAGAATATCATCATATAATCTATGGGATCATGAGGAAATAAATATTATAATTTGTAAATCATCCATTGACAAACCCCTGGATGTGCTGGTCGTCCAGTGTGGTCTTGCAGGGGTCCATGGATAGATAAATTAAATAAACTTGACTTTTTTATTAAAATATAACCTGTACTGTATATTTAAATGTAGTACATTATTGATCTGTAAAAAGCTTATGTAAAGTTATTAATTGTTATTAAAAGAGGATGAAAAAGCCTCTAAATGCATTGCACCTCCGTCAAAAATGAGATAATGATATTACCCAATACTCTCGGCACGCATTATACATTTATCAAATACTTTTGCTTCAAATCTACTTAATCCTGGCCATTCAGAAATACCACTTTGTTGGCAGAATCCATATAAAGAAAATACTATATATTTACAAGAAAACATATCAGACGCACCACAGGTGAGAGCTTTGGGTTTACTGAGAGCCTTCTGAGATTGTACACCTATGATGTAAGTGCATGTATGTGCATGAAATGATATCTGCTGGATCATGTCAATCTCCTGACCATAGAGTGCAACAAGGCCATACGAGTGAGTGAACTGTGAAATCAATCATGGGTGACCAAGGTTACTTTGCCTCGCAGCTTCTGTGCTTCCCCTCGATCCCTCCGTAAAACGGCTCCTCAGAGTCTCAATCGGCATGGACTCTGGAACGCGATAGACTTTGTAGCCATAAACTTGTTATGCTGAATGCTAGATGACAAATAAGTCAAGGGGTCAACAGCCGGTGTTGAATGTGTGTGGGTTTTGAGTTTGCGTACATAATTCAATCAACATAAAATTGATCTCCATCATATTTGAACATTTGGACTAATAAACAAGTCAATGTGCAGGTGAAACTTTGTTTTTGACTTCTCAGTTTATCTGCAGCTGTTTCGTTGTCTTTTACTACAGAAACAAGAAAGACAACAGTGGTTAAATTTTTTTTTTTGGGATAAGAAACTAGTTACTCGGTTCTCAATATAGAAATAAATGTGGTTGTAAAATAATATCGATTATTAATTAAATTATTTTAAGTAACTCAATGTGAAACTTTAATAAAAAAAATCATTTCAAATAAGAATTCTTATTTATTTTTTATCTTTTTTTTTTAAGATTCCCTTGGGGGATAAATAAAGGAAGTCTAAGTTTTAATATACATTTAATTTATTAACATAGTCATTTCTTAAATTTATTTACAGTGTACAATAAGGTTGTTTTTAGTAAACATTGCATTACAAAACATTAGTTTTTCAACATTTATCAATTCTCTAACAGATGTTAACAGTTTAATCATTTGAGTTTAATAATATATAAAATGCTTAAATTAACATGAACTTAGATTTATCAATACTTTAGTATTGCTCAATGTTAGGTTATGTTAGCTAATTCATTAACTAATTGTTACAAATACAACTTTATTGTAAAGTGTTACTTTTTTACTTTATATAAACTATTTTTTTTTATATATAAAAAAATCATTTTAATCATCAAGCTTTAAATTCCCAGGTTTTGCAAGCTTATTTAAAAAATAAAAATTGGCACAAAATTTCCCAAACCTACTGCATTCCTCAATCTCTTTTTTGACAATTTATTTGCAATTTATAAACTGGTCATAAAGTATTTAAGTTAATATTAATTCTAACAAACATATGAATGGCTTTAAAATCATTGCTGGTAAGATATAGGGAGACTTTCTGTTCCCCAGAAAAACTTTTAATTCATCACCTTGCTTGTTTTAGCTTGGCCTGAAAATAACTGGTTGTCCTATATGGTTTTCCTTTGCATATATTATAGCAATCTAGAGATTACACAATATTACGCGTCATACGATGGTCTTTAATGGTTGTGGGATAGCCCCGGTGAACTCTGCTACACCTTCATTTGAAAAACAAACTCACGAGGTGAGTCGTTGACATTTGCTTTGAGATAAAACCCACTCAAGGGCACAACAGGGTTGTAAGCATCAATCAAAGGGCGCTGCCGTGGGTCGTAGGGAACGTTGTGCTCTGATGTAACTCATACAAACATTCCTGTACAAGCGTTGGGTATTATCTGTCAACATTATCTGGACAAATAAATGTTGGGCACACAATGACTCTGATCTGGGGCAGGTTGTGTTTAGCAGCTTCACTTTAGTGTGGCACAAATTTGAGGTGAAAAGGTGCATTGACAACATGTGCAGACTGCTGGTTAAAGAGCCAATGGGTCATGGGCCATATTGAAAGAACTTTATTGATTTTTAAACAAATAATGTGAGTAAATGGAGTTGTTATTAAGATGGGTCGGTGTATTTGGGGTAAAGTTCCAGCAGGTGGCAGCACTTGAAAATGTATGGCTTGTTGTTTCTGCATTATAAAGTTTGACCTACTAATGCTGGATTGTATTCTGCACCTTTGGAGTCATTTGCTAAAGTGTTATGTTATCATTTAATAATACATTTTGTTTTTTAATTTGATATAGATATACAGATCAAAAGTCTGAGTTGCATTGATAAAAAATGTTTTATAGACCATTGAGTTTTCTTATCCTGGCATGATTTGATAACAGAGGAGTTAAGTCGGTCAATGTCAAATCTGCATATATTAAACTAAAGTTTATTTTTAAATAAAACAATAAGTGTCTGTATTTATTTTTTAAAAGTCTTTATTTTTCTGTTTATATATACTGTAGTTGATTTTTCAGTATTTCAGTAGTTAACTCTTTTATTGATGTGCTTCCAGTCCAGTAATTTTTACAGCGTGTTATCTTTATACTGTAACTGTTTTTTCTAAAAGTGACTAATGTAAAAATAAGTGTTATGTAAGTATTATAAAACTTCCATTTTTATTACCCGAGTAGTGTCTTAATAAGCGAGTAGGTTGGCTAGTCTTTTTATGTAAACGAAACCCAAAAGAGTAAGCAGGCAAACTTTTAGAAAATCAGATCTGTGAGTTGAAGTACAAATATGGGACAAACTGTATAATTTTATAAATTGCTGCCTTATTTTTTTGTTGTTGAATCAAGTCATGTCAACTTATTATTATTTATCTTGACAATAGATGAGTTGGAACAACTTATAAAATAAAGTCAACATCTTACAACTATATTTTATAAATTATAACAATTAGTCAAGGTATCTAAGTTGATTAAACTAAAAAATTTAAAGTAAATGTAAAAGTAAATTAAAATGTAAAGTATGTAGGCAGTGCCTTTAACTAGATGCATGTGTTTATTGTTCCTGTATGTTGTAAGCTATTGTCAGAATACGTTGTGATTTTTGCTTTATATGCATGCATTCTTAAAAATAAAGGTGCTTTAAAGAATCTTCACAGCAATGCCAAATAAAGAAAAATTTTTAGTTCCTCAACAAACCATTCATATGAGAAATATTAATTTTTTTACCTTTTCTTTTCTATAATCTAAGAACCTGAATAAGAACCAGAAATAGTTTTTCTTTGATGTAGCACATTTATTTTTAAAAATGTATTTGTATTTCAGCTGTTTAACTGCAAATTTTTTCATTCAAGATCTTTGTTTTTAGAATAAAATGTTGAATTTTGTTTAGCCACATGGTGGCGCACTAAATCGGGCAAAACTACAGTGAGAGGAGTATTTGTGCACATACAGCCATGAAAAAAATAAGAGACCATTTTAATGCTCCCTTTCTAGATTTACTATTTATAGGTATGTCTTTAAGTAAAATTATAATTTTTGTTTCATTTTGTCAGCCACTGACAACAATTCTGCCAAATTCTTAATAAAAATAATGTTTTTTATTTGCATTTATTTATTGAAAATTGAAATGGGGAAAACATGGTCAAAGTAACAAAATAGATTCAGTGTTTTCTGATCTTCAATACTGCAGAGAAAACAAGTTCAAATTAATTTTTGAACAACTAAATACTATTTTTTATATGTTTTTAGGAATTTTTTTTTTTTTTTTTTGGAAAGCTTTTTTTAAAGTCTTTTACATGTGCTGATGGGTGACTTTATGTCATTCCCAAGGTTTACTTTTG